>NW_007727170.1:369233-373403 GCF_000696425.1 Galeopterus variegatus | reverse complement strand
AGCTGCATGGCTACTTGTAACCGCTTACACTGAGCTATGGTGGCAAAGGCTTGACATAAAGCCAGAATTTATAATTAAATGGAAAGCAGTGCTTAAATATTGGGAAAGTGTGCAGCCTCGCCATGTGGTAGAGAAGCAGAAAGCACTTTTAGGAGGACAACTCACTGGTGTACAACTGTTGGCTAAAGAGACTAGTGCAAAAACAAGGGATTGCCAAGAGAAGGAAGAAAAGACCTTGAAGGCATTTCAGAAATCTTGGAGGTTGTGTCTTTCATTACAGGACCAGAGGCCTAGGGAGACAGAATGGTCTCTAGAATCAGGCCTGAGGAGTTCTCCATGGGCTCACTGCCCAGGGCCACCTTGGTATGCTGCTCTCCACACCAGCACCTCAGCTGCTTTGGCTGCTCCAGCCATGGCTAAATTGGCCCCAGGTGGGTGCAGCTGGACCCAAAGCTTTGGAAAATACAAGCCAGAAGCCTGGGTGGCATCCACATGGTAAGTTTGTAGGCTCGTGGAATGCCAGAGCTGTGAAGGCTTGGGAGCCTCCCCAACAATTTCAAAGGATGTAGAGAAAAGCCTGGAGTCACAGGAAGACATCTGTCGCAGGGGCAGAGTCACCACATAAAGTTTTCACTAGAGCAATGCCAAGAGGAAATGTGGGGTTGGAGTTGCAGCAGAAAAAACCCACAAAGTCGATGCCTAGTGCAGCCATGGGAGCAGGACCACCATGGAGACCCCAGAATTGTGGAGGTACCACTAGGCAATGCCAGCCTGTGAAAGTTGAAGCATGGCCTCAGACCAGGAAAGCCATAGAAGTGGAGCTGCCCAAAGACTTGGGGACCTAACCCTCACACTAGCATGCAGAGGACGTCGAACATGGAGTCAAGGTACATGATTCACCAGCTTTGAGATTTAATGGCTGCCCTGCTGGGTTTCAGACTTGTTTGGGACCTGTTACCCCTTCCTTTAGGCCTATTTCTCCCTTTTTGAATGGGCATACGCTATGTTTGTCCCATCACTGTATCTTGGAAGTAGATAACTTGTATTGATTTCACAGATGGGACTTTGAACTTTGGACTTTTAAGTTGAAACAAGACTTTGGGGATGGAATGAACGCATTTACCTGTGAGAAGGACATGAACTTTGGGGGCCAGGGGCAGAATGTCGTGGATTGATTGAACTGTGTCTCCCAAAGTTCACATAGTAGAAGCTTAATTCCCACTGTAACAGTTAAGGGTGGGAAAGCCTATTACAGTAATTAAAAGGTGGAGGCTTAAAGAGGTGATCAGATTGTAGGACCATGCTGTAGTGAAAGGATTAATAATAGTGGTCAGGGGTACAGTTCTGATGGCTTTAAAGGGAGAGTATGTGAGACTTTCTCTTTCTCCGCTCTGCCATTTCTGCCATGTGAGACCCCTGGGTCACTATTGCCAGATGTGTTCCCTGGACTTTGGACTTCCCAGCCTTCAAAGCTGTAAGCAATAAATTTTGTTTTCTTACAAATCACCCAGTTTCAGGTATTTATGTTATAAGCAACAGAAACAGACTGATACAAATGGCACGTTTCTCTCACGCCCCATGAATTTAATAACTGGTGTGTGCACTTTCCCCTTGAGAGACAGGATATCTCAATGTGGAAAAGCAGAGCTGTACACATGGTGCCCATACCACAGGCTGAAACACAAAAGAAAATAAAAAGTACTTCATACAACAGGCTGAAAGACGCTCTTGGTGCCCGTGACTTGATCTCATTCACAACTTTTTATTATCTCCTTCAACACTGAACCATGATGCTGTTAATCTCAAGTGACATCCAACAATGGCAATTTTGATAAAAGAATTTTAACATTCTCTTCTGCTTTCTCTTCAAGCAGAATACTTTGTGCCTGGTTTTACAAGCTTCTCAGCAATAGCCTTCCTGGAACCCATCTTTGCTGAACAGAATATATGCTATTCTGAATGATGTCTCTTGGATCTTGGTCTCTTTTGTACATTCAGTAACTAGATCAGGAAGCACACTGTTCCCACCACCCGTTCTCTAGGAATGACAGCGAGCGGACTGGCATTCCAGTGCAACACCGCTTACTTGCTCAGCAATGCCCTTCCCTGCTGCCCATGTAGTTGGTGCGGTCAGGATGCTTTTTCCAGTTTCTATAGGAGACCACAAAATAACCCTCCCAAAAATTAAATCTCTTCTTCAATAACAGGGAGTTCTCAGTGATAAAAATAAAATGCTGCCAGGCACAAGCCAAAAGGCAATTCATGCTCCTGCATGAGTAGTCTCACCTAACCATGAAGCAAAATACCAGAACACATGTGGTAGTAAGAGCTCTTCCACACACGTGCTATTAATTTCATGTGACATCCAACAATGGCAATTTAATAAAAGCATTTTAATAGTGTCTTCTGCTTTCACTTAAAGCAGAATAATCTGTGCCTGGTTTTATATGTTTTTAGCAACCGTGTGACTTAAACCCATTTTGCTGTGTAGAATACATTCTATTCTGAATGATGTCTCTGTGATTTTTTTTTTTTTTTTTTTTTGTCTTTTTTGTGACCTGTAAGGGGATCGCAAACCTTGGTGTGGTGTCACCTGCACAGCGCTCAGCCAGTGAGCGCACCGGGAATTCCTATATAGGATCCGAACCCGCGGCGGGAGTGTCACTGCGCTCCCAGCGATGCACTCTCCCGAGTGTGCCACGGGGCCAACCCAATGTCTCTGTGATTTTGGTCTCTTCACCTTTAGCAACAAAATTCATCAATTTTATACTGTAAAGTGTTGTTTTATATTTATTCTAGAAAATATTGCTTCATGAGAGGCCACTGTCCTTTGTTTGAAAATGACACAGGAAATTTCAGGGTGCTATTATTTGACAAAGCTTCACAATAAAATAATTCCCGAGGTACTGGGGAATGGATTGCTGACGGTGAGATCTTATTTTCAGATATTGTTTTACTTTCCTTTTTGGGCAGTATATCTGAAACCATCATATTTTCAGATAAATTTGTCTCAGTATCTACAGATTTATACTAAGTATGAGTACAACATTTATGGCAAAATGTTGAATTGTACATTACTACTTATTATCACTATTTTTGAGTCACTGACCCATTTTTATAAAATGAGATATAATGCAACACAACAGCAACAACAAAACAAGTGAAGTTAGTTAATATCAACAATAACCCTCAAATTATGAAGCCGAGCTAAACTCCATCTCATTAACATGTTAGTTAACATTAAATCATTACATGCACATTCCTTAAGAATGCAATGGGATTTCAAAAAAAAAAAAAAAATCATAATTAATCTTACATTTCAAGTTTGTAAAATGATGCCAAAAAAATTATTCCAATGCAGACCCCCTGTTATACTTCAGGGATACTCAGTTCTCAGGACATACTTTCAGAAACACCAACCAAGCAGAATCTTTCAGAAACTACTGGCATGAGCACATTTTGCCTTTTCTTTGGCAAGGATTTTTTTTAATTTTAAAAGGTACCCAACAATCACTTTTAGAAATTTTTCAGGAGGCTTGTAAAATTGCACTCAGTAATGGAAATCCTAGATATTCTACACTATAACAGAGAATCCCAAAAGGTACTGCAACTAAAATACGTTTAAGGAAAAAAGAGATAGTTTTTAGAGAATTTGTGTCTCCAGTGCAGACCTTTCCTCTCAGTCCAAACCCGAATTTCCATTTGCCCCTAAAAAAAATTTAGCTTTCAAGTCATTCAGTAAAACCACATCTATTTTCAACGAAATGTAACTTGCCCCTTAATTTTAGTATGGTGAACAGGAAAGGACACAAAAAACCCTGAAAACCTTAATTTTTATACTTGGCACCAATAATTACCTGTTAAACTCCACTTCGCAATTTTCTAATCTATATGAAATAAGGACATCTTAAAAGCACCACAAATTCAGCCTGTATAAAACCAAATTCACGATCTTCTCCAAAATGGTCCCCTGCCAGAATCCTCCATCAGTTCCACAATCTAAACACCTGGGAGTTATCTCTGACAATATTTTCTCATCCCCATATCCAATCCATCAGGAAAGTGTTCAATTTACCTCCTCAGTATTTCTCACATCCATCTATTTCCTACTACCCTCACTGCCACTGTCCCAGCACAAGCTATCCGCATCTCTCAGCAGGACCAGAGCAC
>NW_007727170.1:359456-368233 GCF_000696425.1 Galeopterus variegatus | reverse complement strand
TTTGTGTCTCCAGTGCAGACCTTTCCTCTCAGTCCAAACCCGAATTTCCATTTGCCCCTAAAAAAAATTTAGCTTTCAAGTCATTCAGTAAAACCACATCTATTTTCAACGAAATGTAACTTGCCCCTTAATTTTAGTATGGTGAACAGGAAAGGACACAAAAAACCCTGAAAACCTTAATTTTTATACTTGGCACCAATAATTACCTGTTAAACTCCACTTCGCAATTTTCTAATCTATATGAAATAAGGACATCTTAAAAGCACCACAAATTCAGCCTGTATAAAACCAAATTCACGATCTTCTCCAAAATGGTCCCCTGCCAGAATCCTCCATCAGTTCCACAATCTAAACACCTGGGAGTTATCTCTGACAATATTTTCTCATCCCCGTATCCAACCCATCAGGAAAGTGTTCAATTCACCTCCTCAGTATTTCTCACATCCATCTATTTCCTACTACCCTTACTGCCACTGTCCCAGCACAAGCTATCCGCATCTCTCAGCAGGACCGGAGCAAGTCTGCCACTGTTACATGTCTCCAACCATCTTCTCAGCACCCCCTTGTCCCCTTTACCACCACCACCATCAGTTTTCTTCACAGATACCCAAGCGATCTTTTCAAAACACCGATCTGATGTTACCCACTTGCTTAAAACCCTCTGCAGCTTTCCATTGTTTCAGATAGACCAAAATGCTTGAGGCCAACGTGCTACCCCGTCTGTCCCCTCCATCCTCTTCTGGTGTGGCTCTCCCCGTGGTTCTCTGCTCCAGCCACACTGACAGTTCAGCCTCTCCAACACAACACTCTGTTTCCTTCTACAAGGCAGGTGCTCCTCTTCACTGTCTGAAATGCTCTCTCCCTCTTCACCTGGGCGTCTCACACTATTCCTTAAGTCTCCACTCAAGCAACACTTCCTCAAGAACTCTTCTCTGACCTCAAAGTCTCTATTGGGCTCCTCTGCATAGAACCATGTTCCCTACCCGGGCTGTGATTATGCCATCATGCTGTGTTTGATTAACGTCTATCTTCCCCACTGCAGTATACACTAATGGCAGCATGTATTGTGTTTCATTCATTATATCTCCAGCACCTGACAACATATTGGTACATAGTAGGTGCTCAGTTTGTTGAAACAATAAATACATGAAGGAACAAAGGAATCAGTACCATGGCGCTCCCGCCCGAGGGTTCGGATCCCACGTACAGACCAGTTCCCGCTCACTGGCTGGGCAGGGCGCAGGGGCGGCACTGAGGGTTGCGGTCCTGTTGCCGGTCCCCGGTCCGGTGCGGGGGCGACACTGAGGGTTGCAATCCGTTGCCGGACACGGAAAAAGACAAAAGACAAAAAAAAAAAAAAGTCTTCTCCATTAAATATAAGATGTAGCCAAAAAGATAACTAAGGATTTTAAAAACCAATTCTAGGAACAATTGATGATGTCCTCTACTGACACTTTTCCATGAAGAATCACGATTTTCTTATCAAAAAGTAATGTTTCGGGAAAAAGTCAACCAACGTGTTCTGCAAGTAAATGTAGATATCAGTTGTCTTTTGCCAATCTGCAGATAAAAATCAACAGACAACATGTATAATTTTTTGTCTTTAGCACCTATTATAATTTGGGTATACTAGAGCCTAACATGTGATTTCTAATTCAATTTATTAATTCAACAAATGTTGACTAGCTGGTTACTGTGCCAACCTTGGTGCCAGGTGTTGGGGGTAGAACAGAAAACAAAGACATGATGCCTGCCTTCCTGGGTACAAACTTATACATTTATTCAGCCTCATTATGTCACAATTGTAATTCTATGGCTGTGCAGAGTATACCCACAATGAGAATGGCACCCCCTGATATTGGACAGTAGACAACCTGCAAATTTGAACACGGCTGCAGCTCTGGAGCCGAACACAGGATTTCTCAACTTGGCACTGTTGACATTTTGAGCTAATTCATGGTTATGGGGGCAGTCTTGTGCACTGTAGCAACATCCCTGGCTTCTACCCACTAGATATCTCCTTCCATATGTCAACCAAAAATGTCTCCAGACACTGCCAAATGTCAGAGAGGGGAGAGCAAAATCACCCCGTTTTGAGAACCCACTGGTCTAACATTAGTAGCTAGTATGATCACTGTCAAAATTCAAACCCAAAAGCTCGTAAAGAGTAGGAATTCACCCTCTCCATCTCCCCTTCCACTTTCCTTCAAGGGTAACCATTTTTAAGGTTGCTGTTTAGACATTTTTAATTACACGTATGAACACACACATGAAGAACAAATTTTTTCCTTTTTTCATTTAATACTATATGTCAATAGATATCTATCCATCTTCATCTCTTTTCTTCACAAGCTTCAAAGGGGTCTTCATTATGAGTGTATCCTACTTTAAGCTTTACCATTGATTTGCATTTATATAGTTTTCAGTTGTTGTTATTTCTAATAATGCTATAATGGAAAAATGCTATAATTAATAGCCTTGCACATCAATTTTTCATAATTTTGCAAAAATTTCTATAGCACTAACTCTCAGAAGTGGAACTGCTGAGGCAAGGGTATACACATTTTAAATTTTACTAGGTGCTGCCAAGAGCCCTCCTTTTCTTCTTCCCAGGTGGCCAGAAGAACGAAATAAGAATGCATCTTAAATGGTTTGTAAGAGTGATACATATTAAATATCCGCTATTCACAACCAAGGCATTCCTGGAGTAATCTTCCCCTCTAAGTCTCCTTGTATCTTTTTTTAAGTTAACGAAAAGTGACTTACATTCCTTTCTTAAAAAATCCTCTTCACAGCAGTCCCAGGAGGGCTATTTTAAGCAATAGCAAGATAAAGCAGTGAACATAATCAACCATTTGTAAATAAGGGGAAATGGGTACTATATCCAACGTTTTCAGTGTGACAAGTTTGCTTACCAATCATTATTTTAACTATTATAGATGAAATGCAGAGGATTTTTTTTTTCCACTCACTCCAGGATTTTCATTATATTTTATATTGATTTTTATCAGAGAATTATAGGATAAAGTTACACTGTAATTGATATGCTTTAGTAAACTTAATTTAACATCTTTCCCTGACTCTCAGGACACTTGCAGTAAGAAAACGACCTTAGGCAGTGTTAAATTTAGGTCCAGTCAATAGTTCTCAAGGAGAAGAGACGATCTTTACACTTAAAGAAAAAAAAGTTTGAGCATCATCAGTTCAAATAAATGCAGAGTCACTACCTTAATTTGGCACCATAAATCTCTTAACAAGCAATAAATATGTATTACGACTAGTACATTTACAGTATTATGAAGTAAAACACTTAACGGCATGTAACGTTGCTCACTATAGCCTGTATGACCTTGATGAGACTCTGGCAAATTTCCTTCTTAGGAGCATCCAATTATAAATGAATACTAAGGACTGGAAGGAAATATGGAAAAGTGAAAGCAGCTGCTTTGTTAGGAAAGCAGAACAATGCTCGTTTCTTTATTTTCTATTCACTTAAGTTGTTTGGGCTATAAATCACTGTAAATTCACTACTTGCATAATTACTTCCATTGGATCCCCTTGAGAATTCACCCACTTGGTATAAACCTTGCTACTTAAAGTGTGGTGCTCTGACCAGCAACATCCACATCTTCCAGGAGCGTGTTAAAAATGCAGAATCTCAGGCCCTGCCTCTGACCTACTGAATCGGCTTCTGCATTCCAGGGGATTCCTGTGCACATTAAAGTTTGAGAAGCCTTGGTCGACAGGACCTAGAGCAGCCGTTCTAAAAGGGTGGGGTGTAAGGGGAACAATTTTGTCCTCCAGGGTACATCTGACAATGTCTGGGACATTTTTCAGTGGGTACAACAGCATCTCAAGGACAGAGGCCAAGGATGCCGCTAAACATCCCACGAGGCACAAGACACCCCCACCCCCATATCAAAGCACAAAATTTCAGAGGTTGAGAGACCCTGACCTAGAAGAAAAAGAGTTTGGCCCAATTCCATATATACTGTTGATGGTTTAAAAAACTAAAACAAAACTCAAAAGTTTATACTGTCCTTGTCAGAATTCAAATATTGATTTTTAATTCCTATTTTTATGTAAAAGCTATATTCTATAAATCTACTTTAGAAAAAGAGCATGAAGTCACTGAATTAACAGAGTAGGAGAAACAATATCATGTTTCTCCAAAATGGGAACAAAACATCTAAATTAAAAGTTTCACTGTAGAGGCTGGCTGTTTTGCTCAGTTGGTTAGAATGTGGCCTTGTAACACCAAAATCAAGGGTTTGGATCCCCATACCAGCCAGCCACCAAAAACCAAAAACGACAGTAAAAAAAGTTTCATCACAGAACAGAAAAGGATAATTAATAATAATCTTTTATATCATGTTGTCATTATAAAACTATACCTATGTTGTACTGGAGAGCAGATTTCTAGAGAAACAAATTCTAAACTTCTTTCAAAAACTGTTTCAATACTTAACTCTCATTGTCGACATGCTTATTTGATATTGAATTATCATCTGAATGAATTTAACTCCAATTCTTAGAGGAGAAAAATAACGCTATTAGAAGAAAAATGTTCTGTACTTAAATTACTGAACTAAAAACTCATATCCTGATTATAAAAAATTACTTGCTTGATCTAATTTGCAGATTATAGGTTGGAAAAAAAACCTATTCTGACAACTGACTGAAAACGTTCTCAGAGTTCCATTGATAGGCTACATTAATAAACTCAGATACATCTGCAATGTATCAAGGAATACGCAAATAAAACCCTACTTTCCAGGTACTCATAGTCTAGCTAATATAGCACATTTAGTATTTGCTAGGAAACCAAAATAATTTTTAATTTCAAATTAAATTGTGTGAAAAGTTTATCCAAGGACATGCACATAGATAAAAGCAGAGCTGACAGTCACTCACTATATGTGTATTTCTGTTAGCTTCTAAAAATGTTAATTAAAATGACTAAAGGTAAGAAAAAAATCTTTCATAGCTCTAATTTTCTGTGAGTTATTTTATATTCCTCTGAATGAAGCACGTAGCCACCACATTTACTAAAAATAAAGTTTCAACCCTTAAAAATGTCACACAGCTAAGAAATATAACTGACTAATGACTATCTAATTTCCATAAATCATTTTCCCAATCACAGTTAGGTCAATTTAAAAGGCTTGTATTATCTTAATGTACTAGGTAATTATATTTTAATACACATAAAATTGCCTTCTGGTCCACTTTCCACAGTTTCATGACCTTCCATCAGCCAAATAGGTATGGCTACTGGCTGACTAGATATTGGCTCACAGAAAACCAGAAGGAACAGTTATTATTTAGAATCTAAGATGAATATATAAACAATAAAATGTAAACATAAAAGCAATTATAGTTGAAAGGACCTAAAAAACATCTACTACCACCTTCTCATTTTATTTATTTATTTTTTTTTGGCAGCTGACTGGTATACCTTCTCATTTTAAAGAGGAAGAAATAGATAATCAGCAAGGTCGAGTAATAATGCCCAAGGAAACACAGCCAGTTAGTGGCAGGTCTTCTGATGCCACACAGTACTCTCAGCCACCCCACTTTCAAAGGCAGTTGTACACAAAATCATATTAACATTTAGGAACAAATGTACAATTACATCATCTATTCGATGTCACTTTGTTCTTCAAGATGATCAGTTACTAAGAGCACACAGAATCTTAGAATTTTACAGCTGGAAGGGGGAGCCTCTACTGACCTCTCACCTCACAGGTGAGGAAACTAATATCCAGAGAGATGCTCCATTCATTCACTCTACAAACACTCACTGGGCTCCTACAACAAGCTAGGTCTTGAGAATACAAAGATAAACAGGATAGGAATCATATTTCTTAAGGAGCTCACATGGGACAAAGAGAACAAACATATAAATGTAATACAACGAGATGGCTATTATAAGAGCAGTATTCATTAAGTACAGCGCGGGTAGAAAGAAGGATGTAATCAACGCTGGTTATAACACTAAACACCAGGCATGAACAGAGACAGCTATGTACACCATTTAATGCTTGGCTACAATGTTTTATATTAAAACAGATAAAGCAGATTTAGTTCCAGTTTCACCAAAAGGGGTAGGGAACTATCATGTTCTAGAGTGTCAGTCACTGTGCCTGGCATTTTATATATTAATACTGTAAATGACTCTGAGAGGTAAGCAGTATTATCTCCATTTTTCAAAGAAGGAAGCCAGCTGTGAGAAGCTTGTCCAAGTTAGATACTCCAGAGCCATAATTTGAATCCAGGTTTGTCTCGCTCCAAAATCACATTCCTTTCTTTCTGTTAGACTTAAATCTCTGCCCAAGATTTTCTTAATTTATTTAAATCACCACCCACCTTATTTCTCTACAGTCTACAGTAAGCAATACATCCTGCGATGAATAATTCTAGTCTTCAAAATTATTACTTCTGAAATCAGGAATCATAGTTCAAAAACCTTAACGAAGGAAAGGCAAGAACAAGTTCTTCTCATACCCAAACTAGTTTCCTCTATTTAAGAAATTCGCTCATAAAAACGGAAACACAGATCTAATGAACCTGTACTTTCATCTCCTGCTTAAAGGATTCCTACGTTCTCTGTTTAGATCACACCACAGGTGCTCCATAAATGGTAGTATTTTTCTTCAAAGTATTGAGAAAAGACTAAGACGTTCTAAAGCACGTGAAATTTGAAGAAGCATTAAGCATTTTCTTTTGTTGCTTCTGTTCCTGTTCAACACACCTTGAAAGACGGTAGACTGGAAAGAGCCAGTGAGGAACTTAAGATGCAAACAGATTAGCCCAGAAGCCAGGGAAAGTCGGCTGCCCAGCGCTCTACAACAAACACATTTCATCTGCGGGGAAAGGAAATGTTTTCAAATGCTTTGGGGGCGAGGGAGGGAGATGGAGGAGAAGAAAGGGACAGGGGGTAGAAGATCAAATCTCAGTCCCGAGCGGTAAACCCACCCCGTGAATCAGCACCAAAGAGGAAGCCCAGCGGAAGCCACGAAAGGAAAGCCCTGCTGGATAACGATGGCGTTTTTCATTGAAAAAGTTGTGTGGAAGTATATACCAAGCCAAGCCAACAGTTTCCACTGATGCAGGTCCTGCAGCCACAGCGAAAGCCGAAGTGGCCTTATCTCTGCATCTCCATGACGAGACCTCCCGGACCCCCCCTCCGCCGCCCAGGCTCACCTCCCGGAGCGTCGCCCCCGGCGCCGGCGGGACCCCAGCGGCCCGCGACCAGCTGAAGCAGGAGGAGGAGGCGGAGCGGACGGAGCCCGGACCCCCGCGCCGCCATCGCCCGGCCCGCGCGGGAAGGCGGACGCCTCGGGGACGGAGCGCGGACCGTGGGTCAGAGCGAAGGGAAGGCAGACGCAGCGGACGCGCCGCTCTGCTCGGCTCCGCAGCGCCGGCCGGGGAAACGTCGCCCTCGAGGCTTTCGGCGGGCTCCAGACGCTGGAGAAGGCTCGGGGCTCCCGGCCCGCCCAAGCCCCGCCTCTTTCTCTCTGGCCCCGCCCTGTCCGCTCCGCCCCGCCTCCGCTCCGCCCAGTCGTTTCCTCGGCCCCGCCTCTGGTGCGGCCCCGTCGGCTCCTAGCCCCGCCTTTTCCACACCTGGCCCCGCCCCGCCCCCTAGTCCCGCCTCCAAGCCGGACTTTTGCGGGTGCAGTCTTGGAGCAGCGTCCTAGGAAGGGAAAGGTCCCTCGTCTAACCACCTGGTGACCTTGGCGAAGGGAAAGGTCCCTCGTCTAACCGCCTGGTGACCTTGGCCAAGTCACTGCTTACCTAGCATAACAACCATGAATTAATGTCTGCTCTGTGCTCAGCACTAAGAGGGGAACCAGACGGACAGACTGCTCCCAACACACAGAAAACCAGCAAACGTAAAGTAATTCGAGCTGTGATCAGAGCTGCGAAAGAAACCAGCGGGACGCTACGACAAAATAACGGTGGGAGAGGTCTTGCTCAGGGTTCCAGGCTGCAGTGCTCTCCACTCGGCCCCACTGCCCATTACATTCTTCATTACCAGGAAGGCACCAGTCACAGCCTGCCTGCCTCGTGGGGCTGTTGTAGGGTCCGATTGACCCCCATCGGGAGATCTGTATTCTGGACCAGAGAGGTGATCCTCCCTCTCTGGGCCTGTTTCTTCGTTCTTAAAACGAGGCGGATAAACTGGAGGACTGGGAAGGTCAGCTCTGACACGCATTCACGCCATCCACGGAAATGATATGCGATTGCCTCAAACGTGGTCAGTGCCCTCCGTGTTGCCATCAATTAACATTTGTAAATATTAGTGACTCCGTCTGCCACAGACACTTAGCAACTCCGATGGAGATTGAAGCTGACTGCTGGCATCCGGTCGCAGATCCCTCTAGAGCCTATACTTCATCCCTTCCGTTCATAATTGATTAGAAAGCTTCAGTTGGCTGAAGAGATTAAGGCGAATTCTCTTTAAACTTCAGTGGCAGAGCGTGCTGCTGACTCTTCACAGAAAGCTTTATGCAGTTGACACCTCTAAGACTCGTTGTGAACAGAAATTCCACTCCAAGCTCCAGACTCCGTAAATCTGTTAAAAGCTAAACCTAGTAGCAAAGCATCTAAACAGCAAATCTCAGTTAAGACTTTTTTCCTAAGTCTAAGTACAACCAGGAAAATAGAAACAATATCCGGTGAAATCAGTCTGCTTAAGCAGGACTTAAAGGCCACCGAAAAAGGATGCATAAGATGATAATCAGGTTAGTCATTAACTACACTTCTACACAGCA
>NW_007727170.1:352910-359446 GCF_000696425.1 Galeopterus variegatus | reverse complement strand
TGCCTGTGACTCGCTATCCCTGCCCCGTTGCCTTCCTTCACCATACTTTGTAATTTGTGATTACAATTTGTGATTCCATACTCTTTAGTGCGGTAGTGTGTCTGATTCCCCCTACAGATGACTAGCTCCAGGCAGGCAGCAGCTGTGTCTGTTTTATTCACTGATATATTGGGTACACAGTAGATGCTCAAAATGTTTGTTGATGAAATGTTAACTAGTTTGCCCAAGTTCTCAGAACTAGTGAACTAGAAAATGGTGAGCAGGCAACCAGGCACACCGCCAGCACCTTGCGGCGCGCCTGGGGACCTGAGGCATGGAGCCAGGGACCAGACCCCCCACACACAACTAGGCACACCACCAGCACCAAGGAGCATGCCCAAAAACATCACCTCCATGTAGGTGGCCAGCCCCCACAATAATCATGGCTGCCACAAAAGCAGCTAGACACCACAACCACCACACAGATGGCCCACCAGCCACTGGAGTGCATTGGCACAAAGAGAGTCACCAGCAGAGATAAAGAAAAGAAGAGGATATCTCTCTCCACAAAGTCCATTCCAGAGTGACAGAAGAAGCATCTGCTCTATGATAATATTGGGGGATCTGATCACAACTCTCAGCATTGGACAGATCATCTACGCAACAAATCAACAGAGTATCCATTATTCTTTCAGAAGGAGAGAAAAAATCTAGGGTAATCAGAGGGGGGAGAGGGGGATGAGATTGGACAAGGGGCATAAAGAATAAGTATGATTTATAACAATATATATGCTAGTAATATTGATTTGATCAACATATCTCAACATTGAACCCCAAAATACGTATAATCAATTTTGATTCAATAAAAAAATATTTTTAAATTCATAAAAATAAATTTAAACAAAAAGAAAATGGTGGGCATGGATTCAAATCCAGGTGACCTGACTTCAAAGACTTAACCATCCGCTAAACTAAACTTAATCTCTCTCTTCAAACCCCATTCCTAATCTTTAAAATGGGGCCATAAAACCTGCCTCACAGGAGATAAAGTTTGTAAAGAGCATAGCACTGTGCCGGAGTGTTCAATATATGGTAGCAGTTATTATTTGTGTGGCAACCATTCTCTGATGTGTTTCCCACTTACCAAACCCTCAAGCAAAGGGCAGTTGGTGCTTTGGAGTTAAAAGAGAGTGCATGGAAAGGGAATTAGGAAGCCAAATAAATAGCAGGAATCAAAAATAAACATTGTCATCTGCAAGTGGTGCGGCCTAATGAGTCGTCTTTTACATCAATGTTGTTGTTGACTTTTCTTTTATATAATGGGGTCAACTGAGCTAAATTCAGAGCGAGGCAGCTTCTCTGAATCTTCCATTCAGCACTTCCATTATGGCTTGGTGATAAATTCCGCTGTGAGCCTTTAAGATGAAAGCCAAACTGAAAAGTTAATTAAAGATAAAAATGGATGCTGTCAATTTTACTGCTGAAATTAAATGTATTTTTACAGATTAAAAGGAAAAAGCAAGTATTGATAGGATATTAAAATTCAGTTCTTCAAAAGGAATGATATAAAAAGGGAAGGTCCCCTTCAAGGGCTATTTCAATGGCCTCAATCAAAATGTAAAAGTACAAACTATTTTAATGTAAAGAGCTTTAAGAAAGAAAATTAAGGGCCGGCCCGGTGGCGCACTGCTACAGTGCGCCGCTTGGGAGTGCGGCGGCGCTCCCGTCGAGGGTTCGGATCCCACATACAGACCGGCTGTTCACTGGCTGAGCGAGGTGTGGGAGCAACACCGAGGGTTGCGATCCCGTTGCCGGTCACGAAAAAAGACAAAAAGGAAAAAAAAAAAAAGAAAGAAAATTAATTGGCCATTTTTTATTAGACTAATAACTAAATCATGTATAAAATCAAATATCACAAATATATAAATCACCTATGTAAGACTGAGCTGTCTCAATAGAATTTAATAATAGCATATGTATACCATAATGCCACAGACCCAATTACCAATAGAAAACCACAAATTAGCAAGGAAATGTCAATTCTCCTACAAAACAGAGTGAATTATAATGTATCTTGAACAAATACCAGCTCTTGTTAGAAATGAAGATATTATTTTCCATTCAATATTCCATGGCCCCTCAAAGTTGAAAGCTCATAAATCTGGGAGTGATGAATCACATTATGACTTTTTCTTTTTAAGACAAATATGGATTTCTGTAGATGAAGTCCTTCCGCAGATTTACAATTATTTAATATGCAAAAGACCAACATTTGTATCCTAAGTAAAGACAACTTATTGGGAATATATAAATATTTATTGTGTTAAATGATCTGTCCATAGATGATATACTATCGTAAATTTTAAAAAAATAAAAACTTAAAAAGGAAGAAAAAAGAAACGTATGTCCTTATTTAATGTCTGCAAAACATAATTGCAAATATTTGATTCTGTGCAAAAGACAATTTAAATATTCTTACCAAATATATAGCCCGTATCTCTCCCTCAGGCTTTCTATTCTGGAAATGAGAGGTATTTATAGACACTCCTATGTATACCAAAAATGAGTCTAAAGTACAAATTATACTGCAGGTATAGGCTACAAATGTCCCACATGTTTGTGGCTACATACCAGGAGAACTACCATCTTAGAACTCCATTCATTGATTGACAATTTAATCATTCCCAGATTATTCCTACTTCAATACAGGGGTATTATAAAATTATGATTTTCAAAAGCACAAAAAAATTCAAAATTAAATATATTTCATTTCCATGTGTAATTTGTAAACAGCCATGCTATGCTTTTTAGGGAAGTAAGAATAAAATAAAACCAAAATGGAGCTGCTTCTCTAATACAATTTGGAATCTCTGCTTTAATTATCCACTCTTCTAATTTATTTAGCAAGGGTTCACTTTCTCATTTAGTTTTATTTCCCATGGAATACTAATTGATGTCATGGTTTCTATGTGGATAAGAAACAAGACCAGATGAGAACCTCCTAGCAATACAAAAAGCTCCCTCTGAAGGTTAATTTATGGCATTGACTGTTCCAGAGAATTGATTATCTTTAACCTGATTCTAAGCCACCTGATCCAAACCTCTTAAGATTGCAAATCACTTGGTAATTGTCAGTTCCACAGCTGTCTCCACAAGATTCAGTCTTTCTTTTCTCTTCTATATCATGCTTGATTACTTTTAGGTATTCTGAATATTTGAAAACTAAAGAATACGTGAAGAGACCTGTATGGAAAAGAATATTTTGATCCTTGACTATATCTGATCTTCTTGGTCATTGGTGAACCGAAGTTGAAATTGCTTGTGTTTTTAACACACACATGATCTTTCCAATGTTCTGTGGGATAATAGACTGAGAAATACAGGAAGTGCTTGTTTGGCACATTGGGAAGTGCGCAGCCTTTGGTCTTTGGTGTCAGATAAACATGAGTTTGAATCCTCACTCTATTATTTCCTAGCTAATTAATTCATCCATCCATTCATTCAATAAGTATTTGAGAATCAAATATACTCATATGTCAAATTCTAGGGATGACACAGTGAACAAGGCAGATAAATAAGTATTTGAGAATCAAATATACTCATATGTCAAATTCTAGGGATGACACAGTGAACAAGACAGATAATGTCCCTGCCTTTGTGGAACTTACTGACTAGTGGGGGAAGGTGGACAGTAAGCAAGTAAACAAGATATTTTCAGAAGATAAAAACAATTTCAGAATTTGATAAGAACAGTTGAAGAAATAAATAGAAAGTGATGGAGTGAGGGTGGAGGATTCTACTTTGGACTGGGGGTCAGAAAACGCCTTTCTGACAAGGTGACCTGAGTTAGGACCGGAGACCAAGAAAATGCCAGTCATGCAGAATGCAGGGGAAGAGCACTCCAGATAGAGGGATGGCCTGGGTGAGGACCTGAAATAGAAAAGAGCTCGGTGTGAGGGAGCGACCGAGAGGAGTCAGGCACAGAGCATCGTCAAGACAGGGGCTGTGGGTGAGGGCCAGTCGGAGGTCAGAATGAACAGAATGGATCTTATTCTAAGGAGAATGGAAAGCGGGGATTGATTCGGGTTTGTACCGAAGATGATATTATTTGGGTGGGCGGGTGGGGTCCTCTTGAAGCAGAAGAATACGACAGTACAATAACGAAATTGGGTATAAAACTGGATATTTACTTAGAATGAAAAAAATCTCAACAAATTACGAATCTTTAAAAAGTACACAAGGTCAAGGGTTCAGATCCCTATACCAGCCAGCCACCAAAGAAAAAAAGAAAATACAAACATTAAGAGTATCTAGAAATTATACCTTGATTAATGGCCTGACACACCATATAGTACTTTTTCTCCCTACTTTTTTGGCCTTGTTGAGAACTGAATCCTTAGCTTATAATTTTCCACATCTGAAGACTGGAAGCGTTTGCCACAGACTAGCTTCTGACTCCGTACATTTCAAGCTTTGTTTCTCTTCCACTTTTCATAAACTTCCAATGATGGGCACCAAAGAAAACTTTGTCCATGTGGTGACACAACTCTGCCCCTACACCTATTGTCATGATACTGGGTGTGTTGGCACAATGGGTGGTAAGAAACATCCTGGAAGCCATTTCTACCCTGGGATGGTTAACAATAAGTTCACTACACATGAAAGTAACTGCAAATAAATATATCCCATTACACCACCACCCCTTCAATGTCTTCCAAAAGGAGGGGAATTTTGTATGGAAACAGAGACGGTAGTACTTATCCATTGCTGTTAAAACATCTTACTTTTGCAAATTTTACAAAAAGCATATGAGCATAAGAATACACTGTTAGGATCCTTCCCAGGGCCTTGGAAGGCGCTGTGCAAGTGAGGGATTTTGAAGCCTAAGCTTCATTAGCTTCACAGTAAATCAGTGCAATTCTCTGATGGGAAACCAGTGCTGGTTTAAGACATGTGCTCATGTGCTCTGATTTACACATTAAGACCACTCCAGCAGTTAAGGCGAGCATGAGTTAGAGGGGAGAAGCGTGGGGGGACATTATAGAAGTCCAGGAAAGGGATGAATGCTGGCCCTGGAGCTGGGTGAGTGGGCACAAGTCACTCACCTTTTCTGAGCTTTGGTTTTCTCAACTATATAACAGAAAGAGTGCCTCTAAGTCACCAAGCACAGAGTAGGCCCTCGATAACTGAGCACTGTAGTTACAATGCTTGATTTACAAGGTTGTCATGAGAATTAGTACTAATATGCAGGACAGGATCCAGCTGCCAGGGCCAGAACTCAAGGATCAGGGAGAACTCCCAGAGCTGACCAGGGAGGAATCTTCTCCGTAAGGCCCAAGTCCCGAGGCAAACACACATATAGAACACTAAGGGCCATCTGAGCAGTCACAGAGTAGGCAAACCAAATTGACAAACACAGCCATACCTTAGTTAGCCAGAGGGTCAAACCTGTGCACAGTGAAACTCCCTGCCAAAATGAGTAAACATCCAAAAAAAGATACCAGAAATGCAAAAAACCAAGAAAGTACACCACCAAAAGTTAATAAAGCTCAAACTCTAGATCCTATAGAACAAGAAGCCCTTGAAATGAATGACAAGGAATTTCGAGTGATAATCCTAAAGAAACTGAATGAGATACAAGAAAACTCAGCTAGACAGCATGAAGAAATAAAGAAAAATATACAAAACCTGAGAGAGGAAGTGTACAAGGAAATCAATGTCCTAAAAAAAAATGTAGCAGAACTTACAGAACTGAAGAAGTTATTCAGTGAAATAAAAAACACAATGGAGAGTTTAACCAGCAGGCTAACGGAAGTTGAAGAGAGAACCTCTGTACTTGAAGATGGGCTGTTTGGAATAACACAAGCAGAAAAGAAAAAAGAAAAAAGTATCAAAGATATTGAAGGAAACCTGAGAGAGATATTAGACAACCTTAAACGCTCAAATATCCGAGTCATGGGTATTCCAGAAGGGGAGGAAAAAGGAGATTGTATTGAAAACATATTCAACAAAATAGTGGCAGAAAACTTCCCAGGCATAGGAAAAATCACAGATCTTCAGATCCAGGAAGCTCAACGATCCCCAAACGTATTCAACCCAAAAAGGGCTTCGCCAAGGCATGTTATAGTCAAATTGGCAAAACTCAAAGACAAAGAGAGAATCTTAAAAGCTGCAAGAGAGAAGCATCAAATCACATATAAGGGAGCCCCAATCAGGTTAACTTCAGACTTCTCAGCACAAACCCTAAAAGCTAGAAAGGAATGGGATGATATATTCAAAATACTAAAAGACAAAGATTGCCAGCCAAGAATACTCTACCCTGCAAGGCTATCCTTCCGAAATGAAGGGCAAATATTATATTTCTCAGACAAGCAAAAACTGCGGGAGTTCATCACCACACGACCACCCTTACAAGAAATTCTCAGGGGAGTACTGGGATTGGACCCTGAAAGACAATTACCACAGCCATAATAATCCAAGTAATATCAAAACCCACTAGTATAATAAAAATGACAATCATGAAAAGAAATCAAACGAACAAAATCATTAGCGGCAAC
>NW_007727170.1:347782-349921 GCF_000696425.1 Galeopterus variegatus | reverse complement strand
AAAGGACATTCTTGGGGGGGAGGGGAGAGAGGGAGGAGGGAGGGAGGTGTCGGTGATGGGCCATAATAATCATATACATTGTATATTGACAAAATAAAAAATTAATAAAAAAATAAAAATAAATTAAAAAAAGATGAAGAAAAAGAAAAAAAAGAATTAGTACTAATACTTATAAACCAACACATACTGTTTACTCAACAAAGGATAGATTCTGCTATGCTGTATAGAGAAACAGAGCTTTCTAAGGCTGCAAAATACAGAAGGAATGAGAAGGAAAAGATATATTTTAAATTCTTCTTTAAGATTATTTTTTAAATAGCTTGCCTATAATTTGCTGAAGATTACCAGTACACTTATTTAGGGTCTAGTTAGGGAGAAATTGGTAAAGGGCCAAAAAAAAAAAAAAAAAAAAAGGTTTACACTGTGTAATGATAAAATAATAAATAAATAGACTGGGTCAGTGAGATAAGTTAAGAGTGACTAACTTTGGGCAAGATATTATGGGTGATTTTTTATTTTATTCATTGTGTATTTTCCAAAGTGATCATGTATTGCTTTTGTAATCAGAAAAAGTTATTAGATTGTTCAGGACTCAGAAGTCAATTTACTCTAGATTCTCCCATTGTGTATGATTCTGAAATTTTCAGAGAATGTTATTATATAAGGCTCTTAGGTACAGAATCAAAGCCTTGGCCTCTCCCAGTGTTAGGTATAAAGGAACTTAGAGAAAAGATTCTTTTTGTCAAGATGAAAGGAAATGAAAATCCATTCCAACTGTGAGACCTACTTCAATAATAACTAACAAAATTATATACATTGACTCAGACAACCCATTTCCTGTTTTTATTGGGCTCTTACAGGAGAAAATATGGGAAGGTAGGCTCCTCTCAAAATCTATATCACTAATATGAATGTATGGTATAAAGATGGACTAAAAATAAACCAAGATATGACCCCCAAAATTCCAATTCTAGGTATATACCCCCCAAAATTAAAACATACGTCCACACAAAATCTTGTACGTGAGTGTTCACAGCAGCATTATTCATAATAGCTGTAAAATGGAAACAACCCAAATGTTCATCAACTGATTAAATGTAGAAACAAAATGTAGTACAACCATACAACGGAATATTGTTCAGCCATAAAAAGAAATGAATCTATGCTATTATTTTTCTAACCTAGTAAACAAACAAATGATACCTGCTACAACATGGATGAACTTTGAAAACATTATGCCAAGTGAAAGATGAAAGTCACAAAGAGCCATATATTATATGATTATAGTTATATAAAATGTCCAGAATAGGCAAATGTACAGAGACAGAAAGTATATTAGTGGTTGCCTAGAGCTGGTGGTGATGGTTAAGGGGTATGAGGTGCTTTTTTAGGGTGATAAAAATGTTCTAAAATTTAGAGCATGGTGTTATAACACTAAGATCAAGAGTTTGAATCCCCATACCAGCCAGCTGTCCAAAAACATGAAAGTTCTAAAATTGATTGTGGTAATGGTTACATAACTCTGTGAATATACTAAAAGCCATTGAAATGTATGCTTTACATGGGTGAATCATATGGTACATAAATTATATCTCAATAAAGCTATTACCAAAAAATAATAAAAATAAATGACTAACTAAACCAGAAAGGTAAATATCTTATTTCATGTAATTTTGAATTCACTCAAGAATGGATAATTCCCAAGTAGTCTAAATGATGGAATTAAAGTTGCATGATTAATTTAAATACAGCCTTTAAAAAATAGGTTGTCAACTATATTTTTTAAACTGTGTATTATAAAAGTGAAAAAATCACACATTTCTAGGGTAATGTTTGGATACTTTGGCACAGTGAAATCTTTACATGCATTATACTAACAACAAGAACTCTAAATGACTGATAGCTCTGCTTACACAAACACACAAACACACAAACACCCTTCAGTATATTGGCATCAACACCAAAATTAAAACGCAAACTCTAGGGCTGGCCCGTGGCTCACTCGGGAGAGTGCGGTGCTGATAACACCAAGGCCTCGGGTTCGGATCCCGTATAGGGATGGCCAGTTTGCTCGCTGGCTGAGCGTGGTGCTGACAACACCAAGTCAAGGGTTAAGATCCCTTTACCGGTCATCTTTAA
>NW_007727170.1:344386-347289 GCF_000696425.1 Galeopterus variegatus | reverse complement strand
AAAAAAAAAAAAAAAAAAAAAAAAACGCAAACGCTAAAATGGGAAAATGTTTGTAACACAGACGGCAAAGAGCTATCCTTAAAAGAACTCAGAAATAAATTTTTAGAAAGTTAAATACTCTGATAGAAAATTGGACAAAGGAGATGAACAGATGGTGTGCACAAGAGCACAAATGACCAATATCTGGGGGAAAAAGGGAAAAGAAAAAATAAAAAAAGCATTTGACACGGTTTTACCCCAATACGAAATGCAGAATGTTGTTTATAGAGTTCATCCTGACCGAAGATATTAGTCTCTACTTGGTTTCAGGTTATAACAACAAAAACAAAACAGACATTAGGAAATTTTGAGTCATTCATCATGTTCACTTACTGCCCTTTTAGATCAGATTTAACTATTCAGAATTCAAGACCTTGTCAGCATCATTTGCACTTCCTCTTCCTGTCCCTCACTGCACGGCAGCTTCCCCTCCTCCTCTGTTCCCCTTACCACCATCTTAACCCTCATCCTCCCTCCCTATTTCGGTAGCCTCCTAAACTGATCTCCTTGCCTTCTGTCTCTTCCCACCTAATCCATCTTCTGGACTCCCAGAATCATTGTTTTAAACAAGTTGAAGTAACTGTTTTCCTCATTCACTCCAAAATCTCAGCGGCCTCTGCATTGCATAGAGCACAGACCCCAAGACCTGCAAAGCCGTCTGCTCATTCTTGTGTACATTTCCAACCTCATCTTGTGTCATTACCCATCTTCCCCAACAAGCTGTGCTCTAGCTCTGCTCAGCAGCTACTGGCTCTGTAGTATAAACAGGGGAAGCTTTCCCATGGCCCAATCTCTGCACATGTGGTTCCTTCTGCTTTACTCCTCGCCTTCAGTATACGGCCACCTGGAGTCTAGCACTAGTAGTTGATTACAGCCCTGACTTTCCTGCCTTTCCAAGACCGCAAGTTAAGAGCTGAGGTCATGTCTAACTCATCTGTGTATTCCCATCACCTGAAATTACCAGGAACACAATAACTGTTCAATAAAGGAATAAATCTTTCTGGTTTTCTTCCCCAGAGTGTGGAATATTTTTGCACTGCTAAAACAAGTACTTTTACAGAACTTTCAAAGTACTGACCATAGAAATTCCAGAGTCTTACTTTCTGATTAAGAAAAACACCAGAAGTAAAATCATATACAATTTTTTTTCACAGTTTATTTTTAAAAGCATAATTTTAAATTCACTAAAATAAAAACAACACAGGATTTTGATTTTACAGTATATATATATATATTTTTGAGGCTGGACTGTATGGGAATCCGAACCCTTGACCTTGGTGTTATAACATGGTGTTCTAACCAACTGAGCTTAACTAGCCAGCTCTTGATTTTATAGTTTTGACCCAAGATTAAAACTTAGCTCTCTTTGATATTTATTTATACCAAGGTGCTTCTGAGCTGGTAGTGTCCCTGTGAGAACCCAGGAGTTTTGCCCAGATGAGAGAACGAAGTGCTTGCTCTTGGACGAGGGCCCCCGTTCAGATGAGGGTTGCTAAGGCTACATTCAGCATGCATCAGGCAACACCCTGGAAACCAGAGAGCCATGCAACCTAGGTTTAAAAAAAAAAAAATGCCACAGAGGACAATGGGGCTGGGTGAGAAGGTAGGCTAAGCAGCCAGCCTTAGAGCACACATACACAAAAAAAAAACCCCATAGTTATGAATTTATTTCAACAAACGGATGAATGTGTTGAAATTTGTTCATCGTTAGGGTAAAGTTCTTAAGACTTGTTCCTTATGTGATGGTAAAATATACTGGGCTGTCTTATCAACTACAGGCTTTGAAGAAGTAGTCTTAACTTTAGGAAAGTGTTGAAGGGGTGGTTAGAATACAGAGCCCCCCCGTTCTACTGTCCTGGTTGGAAAAGGGTTTTTTTTTAGGATTTTTCTCCAGTATATAAAGGTTCACTATTTATTCACTCATCAATATTTATTTGTTGCCTAATACATGCCAGTTTCTGTACCAGTTGCTGGGACACAGCTATTGAATGAAAACAAAGTCTCTGCTCTGGAAGCTTTTATTCCACTGGGGGAGACAGAAAAAACCAAATATGCCAGCTGGTGGTGAGTGCTATGAAGAAAATATCATGGGGGAGTAGACTGCTCCTTTGCAGAAGTTGCCAGATAAGCAACATTCAAGTGGAGACCTGGAGATGAGGGATTGGCAATACAGATAGCCGTGGAAAGAGCATTCCCAAGGCAGAGGGATTGGCAAGTACAAAGGCCCTGTGATGGAAGAGGGCTTGGGATGTTCAAGGAATGAGAAGGCTCATTTGGATGAAGGCAGAGTGAGGAAGGGAGCATATAGTGGAAGAGAAGATAGCAGTGGGGCCAGAACACAGGGTGCCTCGTAAGCCAATGTAAAGAACTTGACTTTTGGGCCGGCCCGGTGGCGCACTGGAGAGTGCGCCACTTGAGAGCGCGGCAGCGCTCCCGTGGAGGGTTCGGATCCCATGTGGAGACCGGTTCCCGCTCACTGGCTGAGCGCGGTGCGGGCGCGACACCGAGGGTTGCGATCCCGTTGCCAGTCCCCGGTACGGGTGCGACACCGAGGGTTGCAATCCCGTTACCGGTCAGTAAAAAAGACAAAAAGGAAAAAAAAAAAAAAGAACTTGACTTTTACTGAGCAAGACAGGAAGCCGTGAGAGTTTTGAGTAAAGCAGTAGCACAATCTCATATTTTGAAAGGATCACCCTGGCTGCTCTGTTGAGAATTGACTGTAGGGAAGGCATGGAAGCAGGACACCAGTTAGGAGGCTGTCACAACAGTCCGAGTGAGAGATAATGGTGTTTTGAACTAGAGTGTCCCTGCAGTGGGAAGAGGTTGGATGCTGGGTATATAGAAGCCAACAGGACTTCCTGGTT
>NW_007727170.1:342175-344248 GCF_000696425.1 Galeopterus variegatus | reverse complement strand
CGAGGGTTGCAATCCCGTTACCGGTCAGTAAAAAAGACAAAAAGGAAAAAAAAAAAAAAGAACTTGACTTTTACTGAGCAAGACAGGAAGCCGTGAGAGTTTTGAGTAAAGCAGTAGCACAATCTCATATTTTGAAAGGATCACCCTGGCTGCTCTGTTGAGAATTGACTGTAGGGAAGGCATGGAAGCAGGACACCAGTTAGGAGGCTGTCACAACAGTCCGAGTGAGAGATAATGGTGTTTTGAACTAGAGTGTCCCTGCAGTGGGAAGAGGTTGGATGCTGGGTATATAGAAGCCAACAGGACTTCCTGGTTCACTTCATCTGCCCCTACTTCTGGATATAGCAAGACTGAAGGAGGAGTATTTTAAGATGTGATTGATCCTCATTATTCGCAGATTCCATATTTGTGAATTTGCATCCTCACTAAAATTTACTTGTAACCCCAATATCAATATTGCAGTGCTTTCAATGCTTTTGCAGTTATTTGCAGACATGCACAGAGTGAAAATTTTGAGTACATTCCTAGCTGAGGCTGAACAAGCCAATGCTTTGCCTTCTTGTTCCAGCTCTCATACTGTAAATAAATGTTCTTGTGGCCTATCTTGTCCAAGTTTTTTACATTTTTTTGCTTTCTGTTGATTTCACTGTTTAAAATTGCCCCTAACGTAGTGCTGAAGTGCTGTTTAGTGTTCCTAAGTAGAAGATGGCTGTGATGCACCTTATGGAGAAAATATGTTCAAGCATAGTGTTATTGGCTGANAAGCCAATGCTTTGCCTTCTTGTTCCAGCTCTCATACTGTAAATAAATGTTCTTGTGGCCTATCTTGTCCAAGTTTTTTACATTTTTTTGCTTTCTGTTGATTTCACTGTTTAAAATTGCCCCTAACGTAGTGCTGAAGTGCTGTTTAGTGTTCCTAAGTAGAAGATGGCTGTGATGCACCTTATGGAGAAAATATGTTCAAGCATAGTGTTATTGGCTGAGTTCTACGTTAATGAATCAACAATATATAATTGGCTGGCCGTTTAGCTCAGCTGGTTAGAGTGAGGTGCTGAGAAATGCTAAGTTCTAGGGTTTGATCCCTGTAAAGGCCAGCCCCCAAAATATATATATATATATACATATATATATATATATGTGTATATATATGTATATATACACATATAAAATTAAGCTGTCTTTAAGTAGAAATACACATAACACAGGTTACTACTGATCAGGTGACTAAGATGTGACCAGTGGCTTGTAGGAACCTAACCCAGTACAGTCATGCGTAGCTGAACTACAGGGATATGTTCTGAGAAATGCTTCATTAGACAATTTCGTCATTGTGTGAACATCGTTGAATGTACTTACACAAACCTAGAGGGTATAGCCTACTACACACCTAGGCTATATACTATAGACATTATGTTACAGGACCACTCATATATGCTATCATTTGACCGAAACATCATTATGCACCCACCGCATGACTATTTCCCCTAGGTGTAATGGTTTTCAGTGTTTGTGGTAACTTTATAGAACATAACGACTAAAAATAATGATAATCAGCTGTATACATTACAAAGTAAAATAACCTAGATGGTTCAAAAAAGCACTATCAAAGGGACTTGGAAATATCTTAGCCTGAACATGACCATGTGAAGTTAGCTTGCACAGAAAACTGCAAGAAACTGCTATTCCTTAAGCGAATTTATGACGAAGGATTAAGTTGGGAGCCCAGATCTGATTGACAACGCCAAGAGAAGGGTCAGCTATGGCTGAGTGCACTGGTGCTCATCCTGGCTGCCAAGGAATCACTTAGTGAGTTTTTAAGCAATGCTAATACTGAGTCCAAACTCAAGGCTAATCGATATGGAGTGCAACCCAGGTACAAAGAGTTTTAAAACCTCCACAGGTGATTCTAATATGCAACAAACACTTCTCAAACTTTAGTGTGCATAAGAGTCACATGCAGAGTTTGTTAAGACAGATTATTGGGCTCCACCCCCCAGAGATTTCAATTCATTGTCTGGGATGAGATAGGAGAATTTGCATTTCTAGCAAATTCCCAGGTGATGCTGAAGCTGT
>NW_007727170.1:341254-342034 GCF_000696425.1 Galeopterus variegatus | reverse complement strand
TCTCAGGAGACAGAGATAGAGCATCTGTGAAAGGAGTGTAAGCCACAGAACGCATAAAGCATAAAAAGATAACAGCCCTACCAATCCTGCTGTCTTTAACAATTATTGCTATAGAGAATTTTTTCCTTCATCATTTCCATTCTTTCCAAGTTTTATTCCAAAAGAGGGGGAGTTTGTATGTGGGAGATTAAGATGTCCATGAAGAGTAATCATCATTACAATAAAATATTCGATTGGACAGAAATGACAAGGACCCAATTCAGTATGTAATGTCCTTTTCCCCCAATGCACAAGTTAAAAAAAAAAGTCTTCTCAGTGTGGAAGAGCAGGACAGCTTTTACACTGAAGTGGTATCCCAAATGAGCTATAAAATCCCTGATTCTGTAGCCTATTTATCCTTTTCTTTCTGTTCTTTTTCTTTCTTCTCACGCTCTGCTTTAGCTTCTTCTTCCTCATGTTTTTTGATCAACTGCTCCACTTCCTTTTGTTTGAGAACTCTGATTACTGTCTTTCCATTCTCTCTTGTTAGTGTGGCAATTTCCACTAAAAACAAACACATATATTATATTATACACAGACATACTTAGCACACAAACCTAATAGGCAATAATAGTTTACCTCTTCACACCATCCCAACTTTCTCAGCAGACAGTTTGTCACTCCCTTAGAAAAAGTGCCATCAGCTGGCCTGCCATTAGCTATGCTGACCAGAAGGAACCACAATTTCATTGTTATAACCTCTGAAGGCTCAACCAGAATCTTCTACCAGTGACAACACTT
>NW_007727170.1:338839-339830 GCF_000696425.1 Galeopterus variegatus | reverse complement strand
AAGAGAGGGTTCCACAAATTATGCAAATGTTCTACCTTTGATAAAGTATACCATACCGATGTATAAATACAGAAGTACATACATATACTTTATCATACATACACACAAGCACAGATATCACTGATGAGAATTCTTTATTAGATCACTGTTACTAAAAGTAGCATGGCACAGGACCTCTGAGTATGGAGAACATTTAGGTCCATGTTCTTAAGCTCAGAATGTAGCATGGGATTGTGGCTCCACAACTTATCAATGTTGATCTTGATTAAGTCGCTTAACCCAATTAAGCCCTATTTCCTCTTTTAGGAAATACGTATAAGGCCACCTAACTCATAAGGCTGCTGTTTCAATGAAGAAAGATAACATGTTAAAAGTCTAACAAAGTAGCTCGTCAATTTCCCTCAATCAAAGAAATCAGAGGACAGAACATGAATTACCTTTTTCAGCAGACAGTTTACTAACATCCATGGTCTTATTTAGCACTTTGATAGCTAAAGCAAGTGCTGACTTCAAAGTCATTTCTCCTTCTTTGTAGTCTTGTTTCAACATTGACACAGCTGCCTATAAAACAAAGAATCAACACAGAATTTACTTTAAGTTTTTGCATTTTTTAGGAATATGGACTGGTCCACAAGAATAATGCCTGAATTACTATTCACAAGGCAACCAGTATAAACAATTTTGATGGCAGGGAGGGTAGAGACCTGGGATGGGGTGAGAAGAGGGGGTGCTGAAGCTCTGTGAAGGGAGTCTTTAACCTGGGGTCCTCAGTTCCCCAAGGGATCCACTGTAGAATTCAGGGGGCTCTATGAACTAGGATGTGAAAAAAAATCACATCTTTATTTTCACAACCTTTAATTGAAAATCGGCATTTAATTACAAATGGAGACAAGAAAGCCTAGTATATTAGCAGTACCTGTGACTTTGTCCCCACAGAAATCACAGAAATTTTCATATCACATTAAGGTTTTTGCAGCTATCTTAAAATATT
>NW_007727170.1:334999-337886 GCF_000696425.1 Galeopterus variegatus | reverse complement strand
TAGTGCTTATCCCAGCCAATGTACAGCAATGAAACACCAAAGGGACGTTTTCCTTTAACAAAAAAAACAACAACAACAACAAAAACATATCAACAATCAAAATTTAGTATCACTATAGTTACTTGAGCTCAGTGATGTGGCTAAACCCTTTTCTGTGAAGTTAAGCATTTATAAACTGCTTTGTGTCTGGCTACCACAGATAAACTCCATCACAAATTCCACTTTTGTTTCTAGGATTTGGACACAGCCAAGAGAGGGAATAAAGACACAGAAGACCAGGGCTGAATATCATTATTATGTAAAAAGCAATTTGTTTCCAGATGTGGAAATGTTATTTTGGCCTTTCAATATTCTATTAATAAAAACTTATGATAATCTACATAGTGAAAGCAGGTTTGTTCATGAAGCAGGAATGTATGAAAAGTGTTTACTTATTTAATTTTCAATTTCTTTTTCGTCTCAAAAGGGTTATTATTCATAAAACATTTTCACTTTTTGGAATGAAATTTCCAAAAAAAATGCAGTACCTCCAAACTGTGTATAAGCTTGTTTGATATCACACAGTGCCGTAACCAACTGCTCACAGGGAATTGGCTCCTGATACTGTAATAAATACCTAGGACAGAGATTGGCATATAAATAGTTTTCTCTAAAGAGAGATATTATAAGGAAAATACCCTTTGAAAAGAAATCTACGCTATGGGGACAACATAACAGTCAGTTGTAATTTGAAGAGGAAGGCAGGGAGTGAACATGTCAACATCCTAATATCCTTATAGTAAATAACATTTTATGTTTGGTTAAAAAAAAACACAGTAATTTTCAATTAATAGATTTTTAATGACTTTCATCTTAGCAAAAGTGAGCTCTCCTTAGAAACATCTAATTTCTACGTTATCAGTTATGCTATTTATGACCATACCTTTGAGCAATGAGCCTCAGTTCATTAGTCAGGACATTAGCATCAGAAGTTATGCCTGCCACACTGCAAGCCATATCCCTTGAAAAAAAGAAAGATACTGACCTGTAAGCAGGGAACATGTGTGCAAGAGACATTTACAAGTATTAAAAAGCACCAAGTTCTATTAGAAATTCATCACACTTGCTTCATAGCTGCTACACCCTTCAGGAAAAAAAAACTAAAGAAGTTTCATCTTTGTAAGGAGACATTTAGTTGATGTCATTCAAAATGAAAGAAACAAACGTACCCTTAAGTTCTTCAACAAATGTATTTATCATCACCACCCTTTGAACAGGGCAAGAGAATTAACACTAAGAATCTAAAATAAATACCAAGAAGATTCGGCAACAAAGAAAAAGAAAAAGGTTTTGCTGGACACAGACTCCATGATCTTGGGTAATACCCTCTCAACTCCTAAAAAAGGCCTGGCTGGGTGAGGGGGCATGAAGGCAGGGGGGTCCAAGGTTAGGCTCCTATTAGGAGTACATTTCCTAGGGCCGGCCCGTGGTTCACTTGGGAGAGTGTGGTGCTGATAACACCAAGGCCATGGGTTCGGATCCCTATAGAGAGATGACCGGTTAGCTCACCTTGGGAGAGCGTGGTGCTAACACCACCAAGTCAAGGGTTAGGATCCCCTTACCGGTCATCTTTTTTTAAAAAAAGGTGTACATTTCCTTTTTCCTTTTGCCCCATTCCCTGAGGGGTGCCCTGGCCCTCTGACAGACTAGACACCTGCTGTCACTACTACCTAGCCAAGCCAGCAAGCTGCCGAGTGGGCTAAATTAACACTAAGAATCTAAAATAAATACCAAGAAGATTCAGCAACAAAGAAGAAGCAAAAGGTTTTGCTGGACATAGACTCCATGATCTTGGGTAATACCCTCTCAACTCCTAAAAAAGGCCTGGCTGGGTGAGGGGGCATGAAAGCAGGGGGGTCCAAGGTTAGGCTCCTATTAGGAGTACATTTCCTAGGGCCGGCCCGTGGTTCACTTGGGAGAGTGTGGTGCTGATAACACCAAGGCCATGGGTTCGGATCCCTATAGAGAGATGGCCGGTTAGCTCACCTTGGGAGAGCGTGGTGCTGACACCACCAAGTCAAGGGTTAGGATCCCCTTACCGGTCATCTTTTTTTTAAAAAAAGGTGTACATTTACTTTTTCTTTTTGCCCCATTCCCTGAGGGGTGCCCTGGCCCTCTGACAGACTAGACACCTGCTGTCACTACTACCTAGCCAAGCCAGCAAGCTGCCGAGTGGGCTCACAGTGGCTCTGTGGAAGGATGACATTAGACAGATGAGTGTATCAAAAGGCCCTGACAACTGGCATTCACCATGCCCACCAATGAAGGGAAAGTCTCTACCCAGCACTGCCAGCTCTCCGCTAGCGGCAAAGTTCTGCACACACAAATATAACAGAAGTCTCACAGTGTACAGGGTTTGGCTTAACTGTTCCCCAACCTCCAGGAGGCCTGTTCTTTGATATATTCAGTATAATTCAACAAAATTCCTGAGTAGCTATTCTAAACAATACTTTGAGGGCCTGCTATATGTCAGACAGTGTGCTAGTTTATTTCATTTATTTCATTTCATCAAACTGCCACAACCACTGTAGGAGGCCTAAAGAAATTAAATAATTGGTGTAAAGTCACATAGCTCATCTAGGTGGAGCCTGGAATTCAACCCATGTCTGTGTGACTACTAAGTTTGTACTTTTATCACCATGTAATGCTGTTTCTTCACTAAGTATTTGGCCCTGCACTTAATAGTAATAACGCATAGTACTGGGCATCAAGATTTTAGGCAAACTAAGTAAAAGTTAAAACTTTCACAAGTAGAAATGTAATAAACCATTCACTTCAATTCTACCGTGTCACATGGAAGAGCCATCCCCCAAACATGCAGATCCCACTTGCATGAGAAAGTGATATA
>NW_007727170.1:334003-334731 GCF_000696425.1 Galeopterus variegatus | reverse complement strand
TGTCACATGGAAGAGCCATCCCCCAAACATGCAGATCCCACTTGCATGAGAAAGTGATATATTTAAAAACTCTTCGCTAATATCTCACTTACTCATTGAGTTTATAAATCTTTTCAGAAAAAAAGACTTCATCAAGAAGCTTGTGGATGTTGCGTCTCTCTGCTGCAAGTAAGACACCATCGTTTGCTAAAATTCCCAAACAGGTGCCTGCATGTCCAATAGCTTCCATGGCATATTCAACTTGGTATAAGCGACCTACAAAACACAAAAAGTGAGAAGCCAAGACTCTCCTCTGTGCTCTTGCAGCACTGGTTCAAGAGAAATCAGCAACAATACTAGTAGGCTACAAACCAGAGTCCCACTTTTCCTGTTTTATCATGCACGATGAAATAAACCTGGTGACCACAATTACTTCCAAGTACAAAAAGGATGAACTTAGCAACTACAAAAAAGTTTGTAGTTTTTTTTCCTAAGTCTAATACTTTAAAAATATTTTTTTTTATTTGAGGCAGATTGAATAATTTCTATTTTACCTTCTGGAGAAAATATAGTGGTCCTGGAGTCATACCTTCGAGACTGCAAAGGAAAAACATACAAGTGATTCCTCCACTGAAAGTTAAGCTAACTCCTATAAACCCACAAATCAACTTGTAAAACTTATCCTGATACACAAAGTTCAGTGTGTCGGAGGAAACAGACAAAAAAAATAAGACACACACACACACACA
>NW_007727170.1:332252-333686 GCF_000696425.1 Galeopterus variegatus | reverse complement strand
GGTGCTGACAGCACCAAGCCAAGGGTTAAGATCCCCTTACCGGTCATCTTTAAAAAAAAAAGACAAAAAAAAGACACCATCCCTTCTCTTTGTCCTTCCATTTCAACTTTCTCATGCAAGTCTGTAAACTGAGTACAAGCAATACTATTTATCAGGCAACAGTTTATTGGGATGTGTATTAACTCACCATGTTTTCTCAACTTTATATAATTCCTGTAAAAAGAAAATAAGATCATCATTAAAACAAAATTCAAAATTTAAAAAGAATTTCCTGACTTTAAAAATCTATTTTATTCACTTCCTTCATCCAGCTAATGTCTACTTGGTACCTGCTAAGTGCCAGGTACTATGCGAAATGCTGGAATACAAGAAGGGTAAAACCAATCCCTGTCCTGAAGAGCTAATAATAGTCTGGCAGTCAGATGAGACCGGCAGAAACAGATTATAAAGTAATGTGGAAAGAGGCACTGAGGGTGAGGTGGGAAGAGAAATGGAGAAAATCAAGAAAAGTACTTTTTGAGAAACCGACACAGAAAATCAGAGTAAACCAGAGCTGGGAGAGACAGAAATAAGGTTTAGAACTCTCAGGTCTAAGAGGAAGAACAGGGGAAGGAAGAAGGGAAGGGCATTCCAGGCAGAGAAAGCATGAGCAAATGGTACTGAGGCAGGATAGCTCAACTGGCAAGAGACATATTGTGGAAGTTTAAAAAAAGAATATAAAAATGCTTTTTAAAGCCAAAGAGCTAAGTGAGTATCCAAATTAGGTAGAACCTTGAACGCCAAGTTAGGAGACTTGGTCCATCTCCAGAGTGAAAAGGGGTCCTGAACTTGGGGGTGGGGGCAGTAATCTTGGGCATCATCACTTCATTCCTGCAAAGATGACACTGGGGGCTCAGCGTGATTTAGAGGAAAAGTCAAATCAAAGTCCAAAGCCCATATTCCCAAATACTGGAATATCGGGAATCAAGTCTGGAAAGGTAAACAGGAATCAGGTCCCGAAGAGCCGGCGTGCCCAGGTAAAAACTGAATTTTACTCAGTCAATGCGGGTCCACCGAATGATTCTGAGCCCAAGGGCCACAGGAACTGATTGGCATTTTAGAAAGATCACTCAGGCTAGTGAGAGGCTGAAAGTAGGACAACCAGTTATGACACGGCTGCAACAGGCAGGTGCAAGGGAAGGATGGCCCCGGTCAGAGAAGCCGGGAGAGTACAGACCTCCTGGGGGTTTCTGATTCGCGCATAAACACAACTTGCTGGATGTCCAGCCTGATGCCGGGCACAGCGCGGTTTCGAGTTAACTCGCTCCTCGAGGAGCGTTAACTTTCACACACCGGACTCCCGGGGCCGGAAGCCGTCTCAATTCCGCGGTCCAGCACACCAGTCCCCGCGCCGGGCCCTGGCCCCGCAGTCCAGGTTCGGCGCGGGGACACCCG
>NW_007727170.1:329373-330785 GCF_000696425.1 Galeopterus variegatus | reverse complement strand
CGGCTCCTCGGCAGCGGCAGCAGGCCGGGACCGGCTGTCTAGATGCTCGCGACCCCCGCCCACGGAGAGAGCGGCCACGCTCCCGCGAGCCCCCAGGGGGCAAAGGCTCACCGGAGGGAAGACACTGAAGAATCGAGATCTACACAGAACGCTTTACTTCACGGAAGGAAAACCACCGCCGCTGCCCAGGAGTCCGCTGCCAATATGGCCCCCGCGCGTGCGCAGAACCACCGGGGGCGGGGCGGCCAGGGACGCGGAAGTCCTCCCCGGGGGCGGAGCGAGGATGTTACCCTCGTGGAATCCGGGGAGTGGGGGTTCCGCGGCAAGGCTGGGGTTCTCGGTCCGTTGATGGGGTGCTTCTAGCATGGGCAGGAGGGCGGGAAGACCCTAGCCAAGGAGAAAATGGAATAAGAGCAAATTTCGTTCTCCATCGCTTTGCGCTCTACTTTCAGTTTCACTTTCTTTTCACCACTAGTCATAGACCCAGGATAGCAATAGTAACTATTAATTGCTTACCATTCCCGCTCTCTTCCCCCCAATGCTGCCAACCACATCAGACTTTTCCCTTCCTCTTGCCTCTTCTCTTCGTCTCTCTTCTTGAATCTGGGTCCCACTTTTATTGCTGATACATGCATTTTTCAATAAGTAAAGCAAATTATGATGAGGTTTGCACTTTTGGGAGAACTTTCACTTTGGTCTCCTCTGCTACAGAAAAGATTTCCCCGACCAACCTACTTAAAGCAATACTCTACCATCACCATACCCACTGCAGTTTATCTTGCTGAAATTGTCATGTTCGTTTGTGTTTATTATTCATTTCTTCTCTCCACCCTTTTCCTCATGCAGCTTCAGTCCCTATGTAAACTACTATTCACGTTTAGGTTTTGGGGGGCTAGAAGATTGACTAGGTCTGGGTTGACATGCAGGCATTTGTTCACACCCTCCTACTGGGCAGGGACTTTGTCCTCTTTATGTTGGGTGCAAAAATTATTGGAGAATCTCGATTTTGAAAGTAGGTAGCCTAGAAATGAGTTGTGTTTTGGGTCTCTTCTGTCATCTCTGCTTCCCAAGCACACAGCGAGGTGAGCCAAGGCAAAGTGGCAAAGGGCTCTGAAAGCATCATCAGGTGTTGGTTGTCACTTATGGCACCTCCCAGGGCCCCTGCCTGCTGCCTTAGTTCATTGTGCAGAATTCAGCAAACATTAAGGGTTTTAAGTGAGAGGTAGGATTTCTTAGGTCCAAAGATGAGGTAAAGTTGAGATAAAGAGCAGAAGAATGAGTCTGACAGGTTTGGGTAACAGAGTAGTTCAGTCTGGCCTGAATGGTGGAGACAATACAGCAAGTAAAGGAGGAAAAGCATTTGAGGCCAAATTGTAGAGTGCCTCCAATGCCAGAACTTTTTTTGTACAGAT
>NW_007727170.1:326662-328729 GCF_000696425.1 Galeopterus variegatus | reverse complement strand
GAAAAGCATTTGAGGCCAAATTGTAGAGTGCCTCCAATGCCAGAACTTTTTTTGTACAGATAATGGGAAGAGAGGATTAAAATGATGTTTTAGGATGATGAGGCCTCAAGATCTCCCATCGCCCATGTTCCTCTTACAATGTACCATTGATGATTTCCATTGAGAGGTTCTATGTTCCCTTGCCCTGAATCTGGGTGAGTCTGTGACTAAAATGGAAATGACAGTGTGTGACTTCTGAGGGTAGGTCATAAATGGTGATATAGTTCTGTCTTGTCCTCTTACAATGGTCGTTCTTAGAACGCAGGCACTATGCTGTGAGGAAGCAAAGAACACATGGAGAGGTGTTTGGTCGACAGCCCAGTTGAAGTCCCAGCATCACCTGCCACATATGTGAGAGAAGATTCCTCCACACGATTCTAGTCCTCTAGTGCTTGAGTCTGCACTGGGCATCAAGTGTCTCTCAGCCTTCAGGTCTTCCCAGCTGAGGCCCCAGCCATTGTGGAGTAGAAACAAGTTGTCTCAGGGCCTACCTGAATTCATGACTCTCAGGAACCATGAGATAATAAAATGTTTGAAGTTTTAAGCCACTAGGTTTTTGGTTAAATTGTCACACAGCAATATATGTAATCAGAATTTTTATCTGCCTCTAATAAGGAGGATTTAGGTTGGGGAGACTAAGGATAAGAAGACCAGAAAGTAAAGCTCTACTGTAGTCTAAAAAGGATAAAAGCCTGGACAGGAAAAGATACTTGTAAGAGCAAAGAGTCTTTCACACACATATATTATTGATTCCTAAGTGTAGAACTGGGTTTTCTCCTCATTGGTTGAAAAGACAAGAACCTGGCACTTGTAGAAGTGTGTTCATTCTTGCAGTTCATTCAATAGACCTTTATTAAGGGTCTGCTGGGGGCCTGGCAGTGTTAATTCCTGAAGGTAATATGAAATAAATATTTTTCATTTTATGCCATTATATTAGGGTTCTCCAGAGAAAAGAGAACCAATAGGATTTATAGATAATATACAGCTGACCCTTGAACAATTAGGGGATTAGGAGCCCCATCCTCCCCATGCAGTCAAAATTTCACGTATGACTTCTGACTCCCCAAAAACCTGAGTACTAATAGTCTACTGTTGACTGGAAGCCTTACCAATAACACAATCTATTAACACATTTTGTATACGTGTTATATACTGTATTCTCAAAGTAAGCTACAGAAAAAATGTTAAGAAATTCAAAAGGAAGAGAAAATACATTTACAGTATTTACTGAAAAAAATCTGTGTACAATGGACCTACACAGTTCAAACCTGTGTTGTTCAAGGGCCAACTATAGATATATAGGTATAAATAGATATATAGGAGGGGACTTATTATGGGAATTGTTTCACATGATTATAGAGGCTGAGAAGTCCCACAATATGATATCCGCAAGCTAGAGAACCAGGAAAGCCATTGGTATAATTCAGTCTGTGTCCAAAAGCCTGAGAACCAGGGGGAGCTGATGGTGTAACTCAGTCTGAGGCCCAAGGCCTGAGAATCTGCAGGCCACTGGTGTAAGTCCTAGAGTCCAAAGGCCGAGAACCTGGAGTTCTAATGTTTGAGGGCAGAAGATGGATGTCCTAGCTCCAGAAGAGTGAATTCATCCTAACTCTGCCTTTTTGTTCTATCCAGGCTCTCAACAGACTGGATGATGCTTACCTACATTGGTGAGGGCGGATCTTCTTTCCTCAGTCCACTGATTTAAATGCCAGTCTCTCCCAGAAACACCCTCACAGACATATCCAGAAATAATGTTTTACCAGCTCTCTGAGTATCCCTTAGTTCAGTCAAACTGACACCTAAAATTAACCATCACAACCACTAAAGAGTTTATAAACTACATGGAACTGACGGATTGGAGTGAAATATCAATGCAAGACAGCATGTATTTAAATACTGAAATAGTGGTTGGCAGTCTTTACATTGGGAATTCAGTGAAGGAAAACTCACGTTAGCAGGAGCAATCGAGAGGGAATTCATATTTTCATCATATGATCAACTCTGGTCTTGGAGTGAAACCCAAGTTTT
>NW_007727170.1:324342-326261 GCF_000696425.1 Galeopterus variegatus | reverse complement strand
CCTAAAATTAACCATCACAACCACTAAAGAGTTTATAAACTACATGGAACTGACGGATTGGGGTGAAATATCAATGCAAGACAGCATGTATTTAAATACTGAAATAGTGGTTGGCAGTCTTTACATTGGGAATTCAGTGAAGGAGAACTCACGTTAGCAAGAGCAATCAAGAGGGAATTCATATTTTCATCATATGATCAACTCTGGTCTTGGAGTGAAACCCAAGTTTTAGTCCATTTTTCTGGTCCCTATTTTCCTGAATGGTAAAGCTAGGTAAAACCCACAATCTCTTAAATTTGAGAAGCATGCATGCTTTCATGTGAATGATTTCATTTGCTCCTCCTAACGTGTATGTTTGTGTGTGTGTGTGGTGGGGTAGGAGAGGAGGGAAGAGGGAGAGGAGGTAGTATGGGACCCTTCCTCCTACTGTGGTTAAGAGCATGGTCTGCATCAGAAAGACCTGATTCAAACTCTGGCTGTCTTTCAGCAAATTAATTTAACTCTTTAATCCTATATTTCTTTATCAGAAAGTGGGGATGAATCATAATGGTACTTCCCTCTTAGGTTTGCTGTGAAGATTAAATGAGACAGTGTGTGTAAAATACTTAGTGCTCAATAAATGTTGGCTTTTTATTATATATTGTTAAAAACTTAATAAGGCAGGAAGGGCAGAGATTATGATCCCCATTTTCTGACCTAAAATCCTATGATTCTAAGAACTAATAGAGCTCACTGACTGAATTTGAGGGAGGCAAGAAAAAAGTTACTCCAATATTTTGAGTTTGGGTAACCCGGAATATGGTTCATTTATTCAGTAATTATTTATCCAGTCCATGTGTCAAGCATGGTGCTAAGCACTTGGCATTATTGTTTTATGAAATCCTCACAACCAACTATGAGATAGGTACTACTGTTACCCCAATTTTACAGATAATGACATTGAAGCACAGAGAAGTTAAAAATGAATGATGCAAGAAAATTCAGAGAAACACCTAGTTTGGGAAGTATAGATAGGTAGGTAGGCAGGTAGACGGACAGACAGTTAAAGAATCAATACCTATTCCTATATATAGAAAGAGATAGATATAGAATCGATGCCTACTCATATATACATATATGAATATATATACATATATAAAGAGATAATGAGAATGTCCAGTGTTCTAGACTTGACTCAGTGTAGAAAATGAGTAGTTAAAAGCACAAGAATAAGTAAATAGCCGTTTACTAAATCATCCATAAAGTGATATGAAATCAATGAAGAAAATACGGTGGTATAATTTAAGTATACAGTGAACTTCAGTTTACCCAATTTACTACATATTCATACAAAAAAACCCCAAATTATAGAGAATTTAAAAATATCTGTTTAAGGACGTTCCTGATATCAGTCTAAGACTGTTACATTTAGGTAGCTCTGGGGTTAGTGGCCTTGCCTGAATGTCTTTATTTTCAGTCCCAATGTCTTCTAGCATCTAACTCTGGAGTTCCAGTTTCAACTATCTTCTCAAACAAGTTAAAAAAGCTTCTCTGAGAATGCATCTGTGTTTCCTCCTAAGGCATCTTAGTCTCTGCCTCCTCCAGCATACGTTAATTTTGCAAATTATTTTAAAAATCTTTCTGTGGGAAAGGCACTATATCAGGTGTGAGAAGAATGGACGAAGAGACAAAAACAAGTTTTACATGGTCTCTGCCCTCAAACAGCTCTCAGGCTAGATGACTGCACAACCATAATCCATTATACAAAGTGATACGCCATGAAAAACACTGCAATGGGATTCTAGAGAAAGGACGGATCAGAGAAAGTTTCATAGAATAGGTCTGTACATTATGTCCAGTTATTTAAAATATGTGAATATATCTACACATCTATATTTCTTTCAAAGTTTAAAAAAGCCATTGATCTTGGGGCTGGAATA
>NW_007727170.1:319950-324146 GCF_000696425.1 Galeopterus variegatus | reverse complement strand
AGAATGCATCTGTGTTTCCTCCTAAGGCATCTTAGTCTCTGCCTCCTCCAGCATACATTAATTTTGCAAATTATTTTAAAAATCTTTCTGTGGGAAAGGCACTATATCAGGTGTGAGAAGAATGGACGAAGAGACAAAAACAAGTTTTACACGGTCTCTGCCCTCAAACAGCTCTCAGGCTAGATGACTGCACAACCATAATCCATTATACAAAGTGATACGCCATGAAAAACACTGCAATGGGATTCTAGAGAAAGGACGGATCAGAGAAAGTTTCATAGAATAGGTCTGTACATTATGTCCAGTTATTTAAAATATGTGAATATATCTACACATCTATATTTCTTTCAAAGTTTAAAAAAGCCATTGATCTTGGGGCTGGAATACAGTGAGAGATTATCTGATTCAAGACATGCTTGCTCACATAGTACTTCCTTTTTTTTTGCTCTTCATGTAGTACTTTCCTAAGTTTAAAAAATGGTCATGAATATCTACACATCTATATTTCTTTCAAAGTTTAAAAAAGCCATTGATCTTGGGGCTGGAATAGAGTGAGAGATTATCTGATTCAAGACATGCTTGCTCACATAGTACTTCCTTTTTTTTTTGCTCTTCATGTAGTACTTTCCTAAGTTTAAAAAATGGTCATGAGATTGCTTGAAGACCTTAGAGGTTTTATGTGCTTTGTCATATTCAAATTAATCTATCAATTCATTTTTAATTATACAGGAAAATCCTTCATAAAATTTGATTAGGTCCTGTTGGGTTTTTAATTATCCAAGTTAATGTGAACTTTTATCTGGTCACATGGAGATCCCAGATTCATAGGACTTGGCAGTGTCAAACCAGATTTCTTCTACAGCTTTCTGGCCCATGTCAAACATTTGCTGTAAGTGCTTCCACCCGGTTTTTGCAGTAATCATGAGATATTCTTTGTTCTCTGGGTGTAGCTGGCAAGAGTATGCAGCCATGACAAGTGACTGACAAAAACGACTGCATACTAGTAGAAACAAAGCACCCCTCTCCACAGCTGTCAGTGGAATTACACTTTCAAACCCTGCAAGGACGTGACCTCCTACGTGTATAGGATTCTTACTTTCAATCATCATGTACGTGATGGTGATTGCCACTTCAAACACATAGTAGCCATAGCTCATGTCATCAAAGTCTAAAATCCCAGACACTTGATAAACAGCATCTCCAGAGGCTGCCTTGCTGGACTCTACTAAAATGTTATGGTCATTAAGATCTCCATGATTGATACCTGAAAGCAGAAAAATCAAGCCATGTGAAAACAGTTATTTAATATCCCAGTTCATTCTCTTTCCATTTCTCTTTCTTGGGTAAGGCTATTCAAACAATCTGATGACAGGTCAGAGATATAGGGCCAAAGCCTATTTTTCTTGAGAGAAAATAATTTCCTCTGAAAAAGATAAAAGCAGTTTGGGTAGTTGTTTTCGCTTTTGCTTCTTATCGATACATGGCCAGAATATGGAGACTGCAGTCATTGCATATACCTGATTTTGACTGCTAAAAGAGTAAAGTGACAAGGAGAACTGCTCAAAACCAGAAATGTTTAAAAAGAATATAAACATATGCATATTATTATAAGAAGCAAAGAGTGCTAGAATGGACCTTATATGCCTTTATTTTCATCTAGGATTTCCCAAAAATTTTTCCGATAGGGCAATTCTGAATTTCTCTGGTATTTTGATTACTAGAATAGACGGTGATGTTTTAAGTCAGTACACCTCAAAGTGGGGTCTGTAGCCAGTGCTGCTAATGTTAATAGTCTGTGTGAGATAACAAAAGAAATTGAGAATGCTTAGAAAATTTTATGGCAATTTGACATCCAAGACTATGATTAGTGGCCTTGTCTCACTGAACAGAGTATAGATCAGTTTGAGTTTTGTTAAACTCACCTGGTTAGTTGAATGTGGCATGAGCTGTGAACTAATCATGCACAGTAGGACCATGTGTCAGACTCTAATGGGATTAAAAATCCATTCCATTTTGAAATCTTTATTACTTATTGAGTAACATATATTATTAAAAATCTTTAGTAAACTGAAGATAAAATATCCTATTTCTTTTAAGCTTTATCGAGATATAATTCACATACCGTGCAATTCACCCATTTAAAATATACAATTCAATGTTTTTTAGTATATTCACAGGGTTGTGCAATCATCACCACAATCTAACTTTAGAACATTTCATCTCCCCAAAAAGAAATGCTGTACCCATTAGCAGTCAATCCTATTGTTCTTAAAGTACAAGATGTGGAAGTGCATTTTTGTTATGCTCTATTTCTGTTTGAGTAGATAGAAAATATTAGATTTCTTCTCCTTACTTTGTCTTTCATCATTGTTTCAATTTGTTTTATATTGTTAAGATCAGTTGTTCTACCATTACTGCTAAGGTCTCTTTTCAACAGCTTACCTTCAGAGTCTAACATTCCTAATCTTAATCACCTACCGTCTAAAACACTTTATGTGAGAATATGGCTATCAGCATCTATAATATGGGATGCACACCTCAAATACAGATACATAGGTATTCATTTTCATTTATTTCAAAATATCTTGTAATTTACCTTAGGATTTTTTTCTTTTCACCATGTATATTTAGAAGTATAAATCCTTTCCCCCAAAAATATGATGAACTTTTTAGTTATCTTTTTATTGTTGATTTCTACTGAAATTGCATTGTGATCAGAGAACATCCTTTAGATCAGTGCTCCTCCAACAGGATTTTCTTCAATGAAGGAAATGTTCAGCTTGAGTTAGAACTAAATCTTTGTTATTTTAGTCCACAATAATTTGAGTTATTTGTCACTGCAACAAAACCTAACTTAGTTGATTGATACACACAGTGTTGTATGGGTGCAGAGATAGAAAAATAGACCAAAAGAATAAAATAGAGTCTTAATACATATTTGATTTACAACAGAGGTGGTGCTGTAAAACAGAGGGGTGAAAAGGTAGTATTTTCAATAAATGGTGGTAGTAAAATTTAGAATGTTCAGCCATAAGAAAAATTCACACCATATATAAAAATAAATTCCAGATGGATTATAAACCTAATAGGAAAGGCAAAGACTATAAAATTTCAGGAAGGTAATATAGAAGAATATTTTCCTGACCACAAGGTAGGGAAAAATTTCTACACAGTATGTAAAATACTAACCATGAAGTAACAGATTGATAAATTTAAACGAATAAAATTAAACCAAATTAAATCAAAATACACCATGGAGTGAAAAGACAAGCGACAGAATGGGACAAAATATTTGTAACATATAACTAATAAAGGACTCATGTCCAAAATATATTTAGAGCTTCTACAAATCAAGGAGAAAAAAAATTCCAATAGAAAAACAGGCAAAAGACTTGAATAGACACTTCACGCAAGTATATCCAAATGGCTGATAAATAGAGAAACGTATTTTAAAACCACAGTGAGGAGCTGGCCTGTGGCTCACTTGGGAGAGTGTGGTGCTGATAATGCCAAGGCCACAGGTTCGGATCCCTATATAGTGATGGCCAGTTAGCTCACTCAGGAGAGCGTGGTGCTGACAACACCAAGTCAAGGGTTAAGGTCCCCTTAAAAGGACATGTTTTTTATAAATAATAATAATAATAAAACCACAATGAGAAACCATTACACACATATCAGATTAGCAAAGTTTAAAAAGTCTGACCATATCAAGGATGTAGAGCAATGAAAATTTTCATACTCTGCAAGTAGTAGCAATTCACACAACCACTTCTGAAAACTGTTTAGCATCATCTAGTACAGCTGAATATAGACATGTCCTATGACCTAGCAATCCTACCCCTAGGTATATACCCACAGAACTAATGGGCATGTATACTGAGACTCAAGAATGTTCATAGCACCAGTGTTCTTAATACCCCCAAATAAGAAACAATCCAAATATCTTTTGAATGGACTAATGTGTGGTATATTAATGAATAAACACTCTATAGTAATAAAAGTTAAACTATAGCTACATGCAACAATGTGGAGAATCTTACAAAAGTAATATTGAGGGGGGAAAAAAGGGAAGACACAAGTGAGTATATACTTAGGGAGGCAGAGTGGGAGCAGTTAGGAGGCTCCAGAAATAATCCAAATGAGAGATGATGGTAGTTTGGGCCAGGTGATGGTAGTAAAGGGGGGGGGGAAAAAAA
>NW_007727170.1:311860-318950 GCF_000696425.1 Galeopterus variegatus | reverse complement strand
GGGGGGGGGGGGGGGGAGTGGTTAGAGGCAGGATATCTTTTGAAGTTAGAATGGATAGAATTTGACCAGATGTGGGGATGTGAGAGAAAGAACTGAGTGAAGGCTAATGACTCCTAAGTTTTTGGCCAGATCTACCAGGTGAATGATGGGTACTACTGTAATGAGATGATAGAAGTCTGGGGGCAAAACAGGTTTGAGGGTAAAAAAAAATCAACTCTATTTTTATGCTACAAGCTTACATTGTGTTTTCACAAAGTAAGCAAACACAAAAGAGACACATACTGCCTCTCCTAGGCCTTGCCGGAAATGCCCTGCAGATGCTCGCCCTTTGACCAGTACTTAACGCTGGGTGAAACAGCTGCGTACATCTAGATGTGTACTCTAGAAAAACACATGTCCAGGTACACAAGGAGATATGTACTGGAGCCTTCACTGAAGCATCATACTGTAGCAAGAAAACAGGAAGAAATCTAAAATTCCACTAACAAGAGAATGGACCAAAAAATTATGGCACATTCAAATAAACTACGGTATATTCATACTATGAAATGTTATTCAGCAGTTAAAACTTATTAAATAGGGCCGGCCCGGTGGCGCACTGCTACAGTGCGCCGCTTGGGAGTGTGGCGGCGCTCCCGCCGAGGGTTCGGATCCCACATACAGACCGGTTCCCGCTCACTGGCTGAGCGAGGTGCGGGCGCGACACTGAGGGTTGCGATCCGTTGCCGGACACGAAAAAAGACAAAAAGGAAAAAAAAAAAAAAACTTATTAAATAAACTAGAACTACATATATTAATATGGACCAATCTGAAACACATATTGAATTTAAAAAGCAGGTTGCTGAATGATAATATACAGTGTGATATCATTGACACAAAGTATGAAAAATGGAAAGCATTACTATAAATCATTTATGAATCATATGTATATAATATGCAAATTTAGTAGGGAGGACAGGTGGAGTCACATAAAGTTAGAGGGGGCTTCAAATGTTGCAATTTTAAGGAAAGTAAAAATATTATTTTAAAAAAAGTAATAGGAGCAAATATGGCAAGGTTTTAAGATTTGATAAAACTAAGTTGTAAGGTGGAGTCACATAAAGTTAGAGGGGGCTTCAAATGTTGCAATTTTAAGGAAAGTAAAAATGTTATTTTAAAAAAAGTAATAGCAGCAAATATGGCAAGGTTTTAAGATTTGATAAAACTAAGTTGTACCTCCGTAGTTTTTGTTTGTTTGGTGGCTGGCCAGTGTGGGGATCAGAGCCCTTGATGTTGGTGTTGTAACACCACAATTTTCTGATAGTATGAAATCTGACAATTTAAACATCGAGAAAAATACTGATTTGACTTGGGGAATACTCACATTCTCGAAAAAGACTTAATTTGGTCATCACTTCCTCCTTGAACAGCTGAATGACCTGCTCAACAATCTCTTGATTTCTATTCTGGCCCAAGGCATACAGGTATTTCTCCAGAAGAGGAACATTTTTCAGATTCCAGATGAAGTTCTCCCGATGAAGACAACTTAACTTTGGGTGATGGAATTTCTAAATCGAAATAAAGAAACTCTTAGCCTCTTGATAGTCAGAGCAACCACTACTGCGAGATGCGAGATGCACTGTGTGCTAGAAGGCTACCCGCCCCCAAGTGGCCTGGGAAAGGCCGAGGGAGAGCCCTGGCATTCTCTCATAGTAGGAATATACCATAATTTATTTGAATGTGCCATAATTTTTTGGTCTATTCTCTTGTGAATGGAATTTGAGGATCATTGGCCTGCCCCACTTAGATTAGTCCACAAAACATTAAGACCTTCATATCTGCACAGGATCTCAGAGTTTGGGGAGCACATTCCCATCTCACAGGATGCTCCTAATTGTATGAAGATAGGTATTATAACCCACAGCTAACAGAAGAATTGGAGGCAGTTCTAAAGAACTCTGTTCTCTCTTCATGACCTGACCCTGGACCCTCCTTGCCTCTCTGACTTCATCTTCTACTACTTTTTCTCACTCTGCTCCAAACACAACTGGCCTCCCTGCTGTTCAGGAACATGCCAGGCATGTTCCCACCTCCTCCTGGGATGTGCCCTTCCCCAGATATCCACACGGTTAGTGCCCTCGTTTCCACCAGGTCTTTACTCAAAAAACACCTTCTGTATGAGAACTTCCTGACTGCTGCATCTAAAACTTCAACCTTCTCTTCAACATTTTGTATCCCTCTTCTCTGCTTATTTTTTCTTCTTAGCACTTATTGCTATCTAACATTTGCCATAATTCACTTACTTATTTTGCTGTCTCACTAGAATGTAAGCTCCATGAGGGGCTGGAGCTTTGGCTTTTGCCTATTTCATTCCCTGCTATGTCCCAATGCCTAGAATAGAGCCTGGTACATTGAAGGCACTGGTCAAGCAACATTCGCTGAATAAACGGATGTTCTTAGAATACAAAATCCTGGATCCCACTTCTGGGTATATACCCGAAGGAATGGAAATCATCATGTTGAAGGATACCTGCACTCCCATGTTCATCACAGCTCTGTTTACAATAACCAAGATATGGAACCAACCTAAATGTTCATCAATGGATAACTGGAGAAGGAAAATGTGGTATATATACACAATGGAATACTACTCAGCCATAAAAAAATAATGAAATGTTGTCATTCACAGCTATGTGGATGAGCTTCAAGAAAATTATGTTAAGTAAAATAAGCCAGGCACAGAAAGAGAAATGTCCTCACTCATAAATGGGAACTAAGAAAGAAAGAGAAAAAGAAAGAAAGAGAGAGAGAAGGGAAAAGAAAGATAGACGACAATAAAACAATGAACTTTCAGAAGGAAAGAACAAACCTTTAGTTGCTAGAGGTGGGAAAGGGGGAGCAGGAAGGAGGTTAGGGAGTAATTGTGGAAGGAACACAAAGAATAATGATGATTTACAATGATGACCATGCTAATAATGTTGATTTGATTGTCACATGCTGTATACAAATACTGATCATACACTCTGAACCCCATAAATACGTATTATCAAAAATAAATACATTTTTTAGGGGGAAAAATAATAATAATAAAAATTTTTAAAAAGAATAAAAAATGCTGGAATTGGAAGGGCCTTTAGACTTTTACCACTCTACCTGAAGTTCTAAATGATTATGACCATCGTTGCACAAATGGGGAAACAGAGGTTCAGAGAGGGATAATGACTCGCTACCATGGAGCTGAGGGAAGACCTAGGTCTTACACACAGTTCAGACCGCCTTCACTGAGTGAGTGCTAGAAGGTGCCTTGGTGGTCACTCAATGAAGTAGATTTCAAATTTTTTGACCATAACTTGCAGTAAGAAATATATTTTACATCTCAACCCAGTATACAGGCAGACACACACATAAAGGAAAAAAGTCTCAGTAAACAATACTTAGACCATTATATGTGATGTATTCTGCTGTTTTGTATTTTATTCTGTTTCTTTTAAAAAGTTCCTCTAACTTGATTTCAACACCCACTATCATGACCTGGAGTTTGAAAACCTTCCCCTGATGCTTCTGTGATCACTACCATATCCTTACTAAATGGTCAGGTAGCCTCTGTCTGAATACTTCCCATGGGAGGTACTTTTTACCTTTACTGAGATGGTTGTGTTCTTTCTTTTGCTGAGCTAAAATCTGCCTCTGCAAGTGTCCATGCCACTGGGTCCAACTGTGACCCCTAGGGCCATCTGGAACAGGATTAGTCTTTCTCCCACATGACTGTCCTCCAGATTTTTGAAGACAGCACTCCTCCTGCACTGGCTGTTCTCTTCTGCAGATGAAACCTTTCAAGTTCCTCCAACTATTCTTCAGGTGACATGGTTTTAAATCTCTTTTCCATCTGGTATATTAAATGCCATTGAGGACCACAAAAATACTCTGTATGTAGCACTGAAAACACTGCAAGAAGCTGTTACCTTTGGGGAGGGGGACTGTGACTAGATGAAGATGATCATGAGAGAAAAAATTTTCATTTTACATCTTTCAGTACTGTTTGAAATTTTTTACTTTTATTTTTAAGGAAAGTAAAATATCACAGTCTTGTTGGGTATCCAATAGAGCGACTTCTCAAGCTCTCGTGTAAAGTAGTGGGGAGCATCCTGGAGTTGAGTCAGACAGATACGGGTTTCAACTGGCTCTACCACTTATAAGCAGGCCGCTTAACATCTCAGATCTTAGTTTCCTTAAGAGTAAAATCAAGATATTAATAACAACCTTACAGTCAATTGTGCATTAACTACGACATGAAATAAAGACCTCCTACATACAGGCACTTAATATTTGTTGAATATGAATGCTGTATCTGATCTGCCTGACTTCTCTGGCCTATCCTTTTGGCTCCTTGGTACACCAACCTGAATACTTGAAACTTTAATCAGTATTCGTTGTTAGTCTATCTCAGCCCACCTCTTGTTAGTCTCCTCCTCTTTACCCCTCGCCCTAGCTCCCATTTCCCAAGCACTTTGCTTCCTCTAGTACAAAGCTCTGATCACAATTATATTCATAAGCCTGCCCTATATTTTCTCCTTTCTCATAGTTAAAGGAATCTCCTAAGATTGACCTCCAGCCTATCTGTGGACCAAGCACTAAGCAAATTCCAGTACAGACTTGTTGGTCCCTTCACTTGTGAATGTCTCAGTTTTGCTTCTACAATCCCCAGAGCTCCTGTCTCCTCTGGATCCCCCAGGCCTGCCCAGCTGCTGGAAGTTTCAATGGTCCAACCATTCCCCTAGAAGAGTAGTCACAGCCTCTGCCACACCAACAGGACTAAAATACTACACTACTTTCACAAATAAAATACTATTATCTTTCACAGACTCAGTGGTTCCTAGTAATTACAGAAAAACTAAGAACTGGGCCGGGCCGTGGCTCACTCGGGAGAGTGTGGTGCTGATAACACCAAGGCCTTGGGTTCAGATCCCATAACAGGGATGGCCGGTTAGCTCACTGGGTGAGCATGGTACTGACAACACCAAGTCAAGGGTTAAGATCCCCTTACCAGTCATCTTTTTTTTTAAAAAAAAAAAAGAAAAGAAAAACTAAGAACTTACTCCCTACAAAGGCATGGGGTGCAGTCAAGTGAGGGGATGAGCAATGGGAATGAAGCATGCCAAAACGCATTGCAGTACCAGGTGAAGAATGCTTTTCTTCATTTCACCAAGTCAAGAATTCTTTTCTCAGTGATCCTGGAGAGATGGAAAATAAACCATGTGAGTTTGCCTGAACTTACTGCCTTGAGAGGAGACACAGTACAGAGAGGGGAGACCCAGGCGTAGCCCAGTGTACTCTCTGAGTTGAGAAGGTAGAGCTGAAAGTCCAGGGAGAACAAGGCAGCTGGAGTTTGCAGGACAAATTGCCAGAGATCACAGGGCTGCAGAGAGAGAGAACTCCAGAGATGTGGAGCGTGTCCTCCTTCAGAATCTGGCAGACTGATGTATGATCCAGAATATGAGGAATGAAGTTTAGGGACTATATTATTCCTCATTACTAACACAAGACCTGAGTTCTCTACCCAGTGTCCTTTAACCTGTGAGGTTTTCCAGTCTGGTTGTTAGGATACTATTCTTGGCCCTGTGTTGTGCCAAGTACTATTCCTTCTAATCCTTTCAGGTGGTTCTTTACCAAGCTTTGAGTAGTTTCCTCCTATTCATACCTCTTATTCATATGAAGAATATTTCATAAAAGAAAAAGACTGTCAACTTAGAAGTTTATATCTAATGAAAACATCTTTAAAAAATAAAACTGAAACAAAGACTCTTCAGACATACAAACACTGAAAAAAATAATCACCAGCAGATTCATACTATAAGAAATGTTAAAGAAAGTCCTTCAGGTGGAAAGAAATGACACTTGATAGAAATATGGATCTACAAAAAGAATGAAGAGCACCGGAAAAGTTAACTACATGGGCAAATATATCATTCTTTTCTTATTATTTAAATTCTTTTAAAGATAATTGAAAGTTTAAACAAAAATACTAAGAATGTACTGTGGTGCTCATAATATAAATATAAGTAAAATGTATGGCAAAATAGAATAAAGACCAGAAAGGAACAGAAATATATTATTTTAAGGTTCATATACTTACTACATATGAAGTAATATATAAAACTTGAAGGTAGACTGTGATAAGTTAAAGATGTACAAGGGGTCTTGAAAAAATTCATGGAAAGATTTGTATTATCTTTTAATTCCATTTTTCCCACAAACTTTTTGAGAGGCACCCTCATATTATATAAAACCTAACATAACCACTAAAACAACAGAGTTAAACCAATGAAGGAGATTAAACGAAACAACAAAAAATTCTCAAACCAAAAAAGTCAGAAAAAATGCAAATTAGAAAACGAAGAACAGATGGGATAAACAGGAAAAAACTAGCTAGATGACTGGCTTAAACCTAATCATATTAATAATAACATTAAATATGCATGGTCTAAACATCCCAACTAAAGGGCATAGATTGTCCAACTGAACAAAAAAAGACCCAAATACATGCTTCCTACAAGAAACATACTTCAAATATAAAGACTGCAATATAAAGCAGCAAAGAATTTTTCTACTCATTCCCAGGAGACTATAAATGTCACATTTCTGGGGTAGAGAGAATTAAAAATCTCCTAAATGTTACTGTAGAAATGTTCACAGTCCTGTCCCATCTCTCACTTAACTCCTGTTAAGGCCATACCTTACTCCTCTCTCTAAAGCTCCAGCCAGATATAAAAGAAACTAGAGAAAAGCAGGGAGTGGAAGCAGGCAGGCTGATTCCAGCAGCCACTAGAGGAGCATAATGTGAGTGAGTAGGAGCTGAGCTGCTTCCCTGCAGGGCAAGAAGCCTTAGCTTCCACAGATCTCAACATGTCCTGGACCCTATCTCTGATCTCCTCCCCCTCCATCCCCTGTCCCAATCTTTTCAGTTCCTTGCTCCAAGCTATAAAGTTTCCCCATGATTGATACCAAGGAGTGCCCTGCCTACTTTAAAACGGGTTTGTCGAGTTTGTTGGGGGGGGGGGGGGGGAAAAAAAAAAAAAAATTCTTTAAAGGGGGCACAAAAAAAAAAAAAAAA
>NW_007727170.1:292069-311850 GCF_000696425.1 Galeopterus variegatus | reverse complement strand
GACATAACAACTACAATTCCTTGAAGTTGGCACGACAAGCAAACAAAAAGGACATTGTTGGGTGGGAGGGGGGAGAGAGAGGAGGGAGGGAGGTCTCGGTGATGGGCCACAATAATCAACGACATTGTGTATCGACAAAATAAAATTTAAAAATAAATAAATAAATGAAACAGGGTTGTGTCCCAGCAGGCACAGATTAGAATCCATGTCTTGCTCAAGCCTTCCCTCCCCCATAATCTTAACATTAAATCTATCACCAAATCTGGATGGCTCTGTCTCCTGTGTATATTTTGAACCTTTTCTTGGTTCAACCCTTCATCAGCTTTCATCTGACTACTGCATTAGCCTCCTAGATGTGCCCTTGCGTCCAGTCTGGCTATCTGCCAATCTAGCCACCACATTGGCAGATATGACATAAATTACAGTGATATACATTAGAAATCTTTGCCTGCTGAAAAACCTTCCAAGGCTCCCTATGGCCTATAAGACAAAATTTAAACTCCTCAATATCATATATGCTAATGTATTTTATAATCTGACTCCCCTCTATGTTTTCAGTTTTACCCTCTGCCTGTCTCAACTATAATCCCTATACTCCAACCACAATTAATTATTCAAAAGTTCTGAAACACTGATATTGTACTACAATGATTTTTTTACATGCTCTTTCCTTTAGCTGGGATACCCTTTCTCCTTTTCTCTACCTGACTGATGGATTCCTAACTTTTAAGAACTACATCAGATGTTACTTTTTTTTAAATGAAACCCCCCATGTACAAGGGTTCTTCAAAAAGTTCATGGAAAGATTGGTATTACCTTTTAAGTCTATTTTTCCACAAACGTTTTGAAGTACCCTCATGTGTGTTTGACACTGCTAGACACACAGGATAAAAGATGAATATATAAAGACATAGATGCTGTTCATAAGAAGCTCACTGCTTCTTACAAGGTATATGTAACAGGAAGCACAGAAATGCAACAAATACCATATGTGGTAGACTGTTACCCTGATGGCCCCCTATGAACTATGCCTCATGATATGCATGCCCTTGTGTAGCTATTCCCAGTTGACTTTGGGACTAGACATGTCACTTGCTTTGGCCAATGGGACATTAGCTAGCATTATCAAGCAGAGGCCTGATAAACATTTGTATATTGGGGTTTGCCCTCTTGGAAATCTCTCTTGGGAGCAAGCAGCCATGCTGTAAGGATGTTCAGGGCATCCTGGAGGACAAGACACCACATGAGGAGAAGAGGGCAAATGGAGGACTGAAGCACCCCAGTTGAGCTCCTAGTGGAATCTAGTTGCATGAGCCAACATCATGTAGAGAAGAGCTGCCTGGTCAACCCACAGAATCATGAGAAATAAATTGCTGTGTTAAGTCAGTAAGTTTTGGGATGGTTTTTTACATACCAATAGATAACTGGAACACAGTACAATAAGTACAATGATAGAAGGATGCACAAGGCTCAGAAGTGGCAAAGAGAAGGAAGTGATCATCTTGGTGCAATGGGGGAAGAGAAACCGTCAGGGAAGATTTCAGAGGTGGTGATGCGGGAGCTGTGTGTTGAAGGATAAGTTGAAGTTTTATGAAGCAGGGGAACAGGAATTACCGGTTGAGATAACGGCACATGCAAAGCATGAACCAGATGGCACGTTCAGGGAACTACAAGAAATTTTATATTGCTGGTGAGAAATATTAAAGGGGAGACATGGACCATGAGACTGGGAAGGGAGGCAGGGACAAGGCCATGCAGGAACTGTCCTTTATCTAGACAGCAGTGAGAAGCCACTGAAAAGTTTTAACTAAGGAACTAACATGGTCAGACTTGTAATTTTAAAAAGTCACTCTTGACTGGTATAAAGAATAAATTGGAGGAGAAAAAAACTACATGCAAGGGGGCTATCGTGGTAATTCAGAGGAGCTAGGATAGTTGAGGCTGGAATGGAGAAGAGATAGAATACAGAGACATTTGAGAGGCTGAATTGACAGGATTTAGTGAGTAACAAGATATGTTTTACTCATAAAAACTGTTTCACTCATACAAAGTGTAATTACTTTTTAAAGTGTTTACCTTTTCCCCTGGAACACACTCTAGGACAGGATCTGTGTCTTATTGTTCTCAGAAGCCTTATCTTTCTCCTAGTGCCTGGCACATAAAAAGGTATTTAGTGAATGTTTGTGGAATAAGTAGAGATGTTTTATAGGTGGGTCTGAAAAGTACTTGTCATACATGATATTGTTTCTTTAGGACAAAAACATCCTTAACAAAAGTCATTTTGATTCATTTGCAACTTAGCTATTGCTTCATATGGAGCTCCAGCTGATTACACCTTACCTGGCTGAAAACTTCAGGTTTCAATTTGTGAAAACAGACTTCATTGAGCAGCATAAAGAATATCATGACTTTCTAAAAAGGTAACCTTGCCAATATATCAGTACGGTACCGACCTGGGCAGAAGGTAGTGTTATTGTCATGAACCTCACTCCCCTCATAACATACCTTAGGAAGCACCATACATGTGAAAAAGAGAATCTGATCCTGAGTTTAGTAGTGTTATTGTCATGAACCTCACTCCCCTCATAACATACCTTAGGAAGCACCATACATGTTTTATTTTATTTTTAAAAAATAAAATAAACAAACAAATAAGAACTCCTTATAAACAAAATAAAACCCCAAATCTTACCTCCAGTGTCTTATCCAATTGGGCAGCTAGCCTTCCAATTTCATATAATAGCTGGGGGCTGATGGGACTCTCAGCTATGGGTCTTCCTGGGAGGTAAGTCAGCAGCCTCACCAAGTAGCTTTTGATTTCAGAGCCACTATCTAGATGGATGGAATGATATATCCTGTCAATTGTTCTTAAAAAACAACTAGAAGCTATTCTGCCTTTGCAATTATTATTGAAAAGAATAGAAATTAAAGAATAGTAGAAAAAAATGCATGCTAACTTAGAAGAACCTTGGCAGGAGTCTATGAGGCAGGACTGAGTGGATGAAGCAAGCAGGTGGAACAGACAAACCTTAAGAATATTGGAACTGAGGGTTGGTCCGTGGCTCACTAGGGAGAGTGTGGTGCTGATAACACCAAGGCCACGGGTTCAGATCCCTATATAGGGATGGCTGGTTAGCTCACTTGGGAGAATGTGGTGCTGACAACACCAAGTCAAGGGTTAAGATCCCCTTACCGGTCATCTTTAAAAAAAAAAAAAAAGAATATCGGAACTGGCCATTTACATACCAATGAAATTATAGCCCCAATACTGGTGGCCTTAGCTCTAAACAGAAATTACCTACTCTGGTAAATGAAGGCCTAAAACACACACTCTTTCATGAATTTACAAATTGAGGAAAGTGAGGTATAAAGAAATGACTAGTAGAATCACAGACTTTTTCAGGGCAAATTGAGATACAACCTGTGTTTGCAAAACATGAAAATAACTACTCCTCAGGGACCACAATGGGCTTCAGTTGTTTGGAGTAATGGACCAATGCAAATTAAGAAAAAATGGATGAACAATTAAGAGAGAAAAAGACAGTTGAGATTTTAAATCTTTAAAAAATTCCAAGAAATCTACTTGAGGCTATTGCTTAGAGAACTGAATTAGGCACATTTTAGCATTTTAGCATTCACAGGTGAAAGGGGCCAAGCCTCACAGATGGGGACTCATAGCCTTAGGAATTTAAGTGGTGTGCCCAGGGTCACATATACAGTAATGACCGACTGGGACCTAAAATTCCTAACTTCCGGTCTTGTGTTCTTCTACTATACCACAGCACCAGAATACACAGCTGGTCTGATGAATAAAAATATTTAACTATGTTTCTGGTTTAAAAAAACCAAAAAATGTTCCCCTGATTTTCACGAGTTCTCTTAGTTATTACCCATCAGTTATACCCATTTGCCGGGGGGGGTTTTTTGTTTTTGTTTTTGTTTACTGGCCGGTACAGAGATTGAATCCTGGACCTTGGTGTTATCAGCACCATCATGCTCTAATCAGCTGAACTAACCAGCTAGCCCCATGAGGGTCTTTCTAAGCAGAAAAGTTGCACCAGATTCAGCTCCAACCACTACCAAATCAGAGGCCCAATCTCCACTTGATGATGCTGTGGCTTCTCCCAATTGTTGAAAAAATAACCACATCTATACTTGGAATTATGAATCTGTTAATATTTCTACTTGTAGCCAAAATGCAGTAATGTACATAGACAGGCGACAGACTGGTGAGTTGGTTATCTCTTACCTATGGATATTAGAGAGGCTGTGCTGTCTCCTTTAGTATGACACACAGAGGCTGTTGGAAATCCAGCCGCGTTCAAAAACATGATGATGTGATTCTGCACTTCAATCAGGTCTGGATTTTTGCTAGACTCAGTGTTGTTTATTTTGAGGACATATTCAGTTGGGCCATCTGTACTGTCTCTGGATCTTGAAATACATACATGAAAGTTTTGGTCATCATAACTAGGAAGTGGCTGGATCGTGGAAACTTTTAGCCCAAATACCGATTCCACTAATGCAGAGACTTGTATGTCACTGAAAGTGGGTTTAGCAAGAGCCTGTGACTGCGGATCATCTCCACTTGACATTATGTCTAGGAGGAGAAAAACAACAAACCAGAAGAGGGACATATAATAAATATACTTATTTAAGTAATTTAAGACCAATAATGTTTCTCTTTATTGATTCTGTTATATACAGTCCAGTTACAGTAAGAACTCAGCTCTCCAGACTCCTAGCCATGATTATGTCCTTTTGACTATATTACCATCTGTCATGGATTAAGAGATAAATTTGAATACAATTACCTATTTTGGTCAGTTTTATTAAATTATAAGGATCACCATTTAGCTAATACATACTTCCAAAAACTGTGCACTGATGTGCAAAGTATTATGTGCGACACTGTGGGAGAGGAGGTAGGATGGCTCTGTAACATCTGAAAAGTTAACTCAGTCACAGATATCCTAAACAAGAAAAAATCTTAAAATGACTCAAAACAACAAATTATAAGGCAATAAGTAATAAATTGAGAGGATGCTAAACAAAACCCTGAATTAAGTATAAACCTGAATTAAATGAATTAACACCGAAGGACTGAGTTTACCTTAAATTGTAAAGTATATGTTCTCTATTGCTAAGAGGAATAGGGGCTTGAAGTAAAAATTAAGGTCAGGTACAAAAAATAAAATTACATTTGAGTTTGTGACCTATGCAATTACTATCTGCCAAAACTATGATAGCAGTTGAGAGGGGAGAGAAATGACTACAGCCTAAGGAAAGATATTCTTGAGAAGACGGATTTGAATTAAGTTTTTGAGAGATTTGGATAGACAGGGTGGGGGAGGCTGCTTTCTCTCACTAGAAAATTCCACCCTCTGCTACACATACCTGGCATATTTCCTGAGCATCAAGTGTACTTCAAAACGTTTGTGGAAAAATGTAATTAAAAGATAATACAAATCTTTTGTGAACTTTCTGAAGTACCCTCTATGAAAGGCAATGTAGGACTTTTGAACATCTGTCAGGAACCAAATATTTAAGGTACTTAAAATCTCACCTCATTCTTTTCCCAAAACAGTTTTATTCCAATCCTTCCCTCATACTAAGCTGTACAAAACTGGTAACATCTTGTGGGTGAGTTGCATTTTAGGGCACAATTTAGATTGCTGTTCAAGGGATGAAGTGTTATATAAAAAAAATTTCACAAACAATTTGCTTTTCTTGATAGAAATTAGAACACCTGTTGCTTCTGATAGGGAGGAGGCATGAGGAAACTTTCTGAGATGAAAGGTTCTGTATTTTGATTAGGTTTTAAAATGACCAAAACAAGTTATAAGGCAGTATACAATAAACTGACAGGATGCCAAACAAAAGGTTAGATGGGTGTATACATTTGTCAAAACTTAGCTTAAAACGTAAAGTGAAGATCTGTGAATCTCACTGAATGTAAATTTTACCTTTAAAGAAAAAAAAGCTAGTCCTTCTGAGAGATTGGCTAGGATGGGGTCTGGGGGTAGGATCTTAGGATTTTCTCAGAGCTCCCAAAATCAGGCCATATGCCTGTTTAATGTCTAATCACTTTGGCTGTATCACAGCAAAAGCCCAACTTACTCCAGTGAGGGGAGGGGATAAAATTCAGGAAGGTACACTAGGGCTCTTCTATATGACCTCCACCTGCCTCAGTCCCAGGACTATAGCCTGCCAACTCACGTGATAAGAAGGATATAAACCTCAGATGCTACCCACTCTCCCATGCCACCCTCCACGGCCTTCCCTGATCCTCCCACCCAAAGTGATTTCAACCAGCCTCTAGACTTGCATAGCTCCTTGGTGCCGCTCATCGGTTCCCACCACCTGTTACAGTTACTGCATTCTTGACAATCACTTTTTTTTTTGGTGGTGGCTGATGGGTAGGGGTATCAGAACCCTTGACCTTGGTGTTACAAAGCACCATGATCTTTCAAGGACAATCACTTTTTATGTTTACTTTCAGCCGTTGGATTTTGTTCACTGAATATATTGTGACAAAGCCTGAATGGGATTTCAACAATCTCGACACTTGAAACTTGTGGGAATGAATGTATCCATCCTGTCACACTTATTTAGGCTTAAGACTTTACAAAGAATTTTAACATTCTTTCTGGAGATATGTAAACTGCTCTAAGGCCAGTATTCAGAATGTAATAAAAACAGAAGCATTAACTCTAAGATGAAATCCAGGAGTAATTTTTCAACTCCCAGGGTTAAATATGTCAGAATAATCCTGAATTTGATGTGAATTATAAATTCTTAAAGTTGGAGGAAACTTAGAGACAACTGGTGAAGGTCAATCTCCCTTTCAGTCCAGAAAATGTTCCTTTAGAGCTATTTTCTATAGCAGCATAAAGCAATGTTGGCAGCTCTGGCTATAAAAAGACAGCCCGATATAATAAAAAGTTGCTGTGTTGGGAGAAATAAAACTTATTTTAGTCCCAGCTCTGCTACCTAACCTCAGAAACTTTGGACAAGTTGTGTATCCTCTAAAACAGAGTTGGACTAGATCATCCCTAAAAGTTCTTTCTAGCTATAATATTCTATGCTTCTAAAGTTCTTTCTTTTTAAGCCCAAATTTGCCTTTTTTCTTTGTATGCAAGGATTCCAAATATTGGAACTAATGGCACAGAAATATTTTTATCAGCGGTGTCTGTCTTAACCAAATGTCTCCTGCATGTGGAGGGAAGGTGAGAGGAGGGGAATTCAAATCCTATATATAGGTTGTTGGTCTATATATCCCAACAGTATTTTAGCTCCTAAAGAATCCCCCAGGAAGGAAGAGTTTTCCAACCCCAAGGTTTCTGCCAGAATTTCACAGCCTTTGTCCTACAACCAGGAGGGCTGGACCTTAAACTCTGCAGAGAAACAGGAGTCATTCTTGATTCTTTCCTCTCCCTCACTCCCAAAGTGTTACAAAGTCTAGTAAATTCTACCTTTGCGCGTCTTCCAAATCTACCTTTCTTCTCCTGCAATCCCTTCCGCTGTGTTCTTCCAAGGTTGGAGGGCAGGGACCGTACCCAGTAAACCTCTGTATTCCCAGCACTTAGCCCGGTGCCTTGTTTAATATTAACTAATGAATAATTATTTATTCATTATAATAATTGCCTCCCCTCCAAAGGATCACGGTTCACCCTCAAGGGGATCGGGAAACAGTAAGGCGGGGAATCTAGAATCTGTAGTTTTTGAAAGATAATAAAAGTACTTCTAGGTGCTCTAAGGGTCTTCCTGCTGAGTAAAAGACAAAGCGTGGTGGGAAGGGGATCGGGAAACAGTAAGGCGGGGAATCTAGAATCTGTAGTTTTTGAAAGATAATAAAGTACTTCTAGGTGCTCTAAGGGTCTTCCTGCTGAGTAAAAGACAAAGCGTGGTGGGCGAGCGGACTGCAGAGGGGTTGCTGAACCCAGAGGCAGGAAAACAAGGGAGCAGGAAGGCACGCAAGTCGTTATAATAGTGAGGTCCAGTGGAACCTTAGAAGTTGCTCCCACAGTACACACGGCCCCGAGCGCCAGACGCCGCACCTTCCCCCTGCCGGTGTCTCCACGCAGGTCTCGGGAGGGGTGGACCCGAGGCTTCTCGGGTGCCACGCTTTCATTCCGGCGTCTCAGCCCAGCCCTTTTGGGTTGCAGGTGAGGTCCAGAGAGGAGGGTGGGTGACTTGCACGCGGCGAGTGTGAGGTGGAGCCGGGGCTAGGGGAGCCCGAGGCACAGGAATCCTGGCTCTAGACTCGCGGCGAGCCTCCCCGCTCTCGAGGTCGTCCCCCCAACCCCGCCGGGGACCCGGACTCGCCTCTGCTTCTCCCACCTCCGCTCACCTGCAACGACCCGACGTCCCGAAGAGGGCCCCGCTCTCCAGCAGCCGGGAACTGCGGCGGGTCCCGCTCTCGCCTCGGCCCGCCCCTCCGCGAGCCGCGCCGTCCGGTCAGCGCACATTTCTGGGAGGAGAGGTTGGGCCAGGCGGCCCCGCCCACGAGGCTGTGAACAGAAACTCAGAGCGCGGGCTCCCGATTGGCTTTCTGCAGGCTGCCCACGCCTCCTCTCGGTGATCACCCCAGTCAGAACCCGGCTACCTTTTCACAGAACAGGACTTGTCGCTTCTAATTGGCTCTCCGTGGTTCCGCCCCGCCCCGCCCCGCGGTGAGTAGCCATTTCGCAGGCTTTCAGCTCTTGAGCGGCACCTCGCAGTTCCGCCCAGTCCACGTACTCGTGACGGCACGTGGGCCTCTTCGCTAGGGAACCCTCGCGTCCTCGTTTTTCTCTCCTCGCACCCCCCCGCTGGAAGCTCGTATCTTGGAGGACGCGCTTCGGAAGGCGCGGCCCAAGGTGGACTCGTGCCTATCCCGGCCCGGGAACCGCAAGGGTCCTGATTGGAGGTCCTGAGAGTCGGGCCTGGCTACGTTCCCCTCCGGACTTAGCTCTCCCTGGATACTGGAATGCAAGAACCCGCAGTGTTTATTTATCGATAGGCCTATACGCTCCTTTTACTGACGGGAAAACTGAAGTCTAGGGAACACAGAGCCTCAGCCATACCCTGGTCACCCAACTCCCAATTTATTTAGGCTCTTGCCACAGCACCGAGTTTTCTCCTTTCTTCTCAAGTCATATAATTCAGTATAATAGATGTCAAGGCAGGGTAAAGGCCGCCCCAACAGGTTTCCTGGGGGGCTGGGAATGTGATGAATGATTCATTTATACTGAGAAATATAACTGGTAATTGGATCAGAATCCTTATTTAGGTAATGCAATCATTGGACCCTCTCTCCCTGTAGGAAAGTCTGCAAAAACCACGTGATTTTCAGGAGGCTGCCTGGGATTCGTGGGATAACAGCCGGGTTAGTTGGATGATCTTAATTGTCAAGGGCACAAGGCACAAGGCCCTGATAAACAGCCAAGTAGGACTTAACTGATAGGTCAGAGCACTTTTTACTGGAGGAGAGTTCTGGACAACCGTCCACTTATCCTGCAACGTGGTCTTTATTTTGTCAATGTCCATCCCATCCTTTATTTTTTGTCAGGGTATAGCACACTTGGGTTATCTACAGTCACCCTGATTGATTGACTTGGATGTGTCCCAAACCTCTTATCAACCACCTATTGAGGAAGGCCTCTTTTCCCCCTTTGGTTGTGGTTCTTATCCGCTTCATTTCTAATGCCCAAGTAGCAGGGCTGTCTTTTCACAGCCCCAGAGGTGACATACTTAATGTCTCATTCCTTTAGGTTATCAGAGAGTAACTTTGGCTTTTCTGTGACCAGAATTGGAATCCTATTGGCTGCCTTACGCCCCTCTATATGCTTTCTCCTCGGGCAGCTCTTGAATTCTCTTCAATTGGTCTTTTTCTACTCTTGGGATAAGGGATTGGGAATAAAGATTGAATCTGGAAATTTTGGTGAGAATTGAAAAGACAGGGCTACTAGATCCACAACCACCTTCTCTGGTGTCTGACCTGGTTCCACTCCCTGCACCTTCCTCAGAAATCCTGTGCTTTGCAACTTGCCCTTTTCACTTTAAGTGATCATTTCCTTGTTTTTAAGAATATCCTCATATATAAATTTATTGTGCACTTAAAATTATTTCTTTAAACTTAAAATTATGTCTTTAAACTACACATATTACTGGGTCTAAGAGAATGGACACTTTTAAGGCTCTTAGTACATGCTGGCAAATCATGTTTTTCCTCAATAATGACAACATTGGATATCATGATAAAACAAGTTCCACCAATCTCAGACAAGTGTCATATCATTGCTGTATTAACATTTTTTTCTTCTCCACCTGGCCACTGGGACACTTCAAGTAGTGGCTCTCAAACAGAGTTCAGTCATCAAAAATTGGAATGAAACAAAATGAACAATTTGCAGAGTGAGATTATAGACATGATTTTATATTATAAAACAATGTCCTACAAAATGTAATAGCCCATTAGTCTCATGATACTTCCTTTAACTATACATTACAGGTTGTTTATAATGCTCAAAATTCAGTGACAACACAATTTTCATTATACAAGCAAATTCTGTGGGCATTACATATACATCTGCTTTTGCAATAGATGATCCATTTTTCGAGTATACTGAACACAGGCTTTATATTCTAATATTCTGGAGAACTTAGCTGGACAATTTACATAAAATCAAAATGATAAAGCTGAAGCTAAATTTATAATTAAAAAGCAGAATTACCATCAAGTGAAAACTGTACTGTAAACCAAACAAATGCAACACTGATGAAGCTCTAAGTTTCCTCCAAGACTGGATATTAAAACTATCAACCTGTGCCTATGCTGGTATTAGCCTTTGTAATGCAAACTTCTTAGAAAAGTGAATTGAAATCCTTAGAAAACTCAACCAATTTTAGTTTATGAATGCCAAGATTGGGAGAAAGGATATATCTTTTTAGATCAGTGGGGAGCTGACCATATTTACATACCAAAGACCTGTGGTCTTGGCTCCCTGCTCCAGATGACTTGCTTCATGAGAGCACTAGTGAACAGGCAGCAGAGGGAGCAGGCAACACCATCAGCTGGTCCTGTAGCATCAAGGTTCGAGAATACATAGCACCTCCATCCTGCATCAAGAAAATGCCATGTCCTCCTGTAATAAACAATTTATAGCATGAGACCTCCAATTCTGTCCTAAATGTTCACTTTGGCATAAATTACCTCCATAATAAAAGATTTGTGGAATGGAGGTTATGTACAATGCAATTAGTGGAAGCTCCAATTTATTTGTTAAATATGTATTTAATGTTTAATTGCACAAAAGTGCTTTAAGAGGCATAGACAGATTAGGGAAAACCAAAACCAGTGGGGTATAAGCCACAAGGAGGTAGACTTCAGCTCAAAGTAAGACTCGTTAAATATCAAAACTTCAGTCAATAAGATGGATTGCCTAGCATAGTAGACAGTGTTCAAGAAATCTCTTGAATGTTCAAGAGAAGAGGCTCCCCAGTTAGATGTTATTTGTACAAAAGAATCCTACTTGGGGTGAGATTAATCTCTCCAACTCCAAAATGTGATTCCATGAATCCGTTGGAACAACCCTTGAATCGAGTTCAACTTACTTATTGTTTCTCAAGGCTATCACTATTTCAAGCTTTTACTTTGGTTTTCATTCTCATTAACCCTAGAGTTGAAAGGAACTGCTGGATATAAGAAGAGAACAACTATGGTCCAATTTTGGCAGACATAGTGGGGATAATGTTTGAGGAGAAATTTCTGGATAGCATCCCATTTCTTTTTAAGTCATGGTGTTTTATTTTCAATCACTGCAAAATATTTTATAACAAGAGTCAAATGTGATAATACAATTTTCTTTATTAAAAATAATTTACAACATCAGTAACATATACACAATTGTCATCAATTGAACTTTGCTTCCAATATATTTCTATACAATACTTAATATTATTGAACTTAAAACTGTTACACTGTTTTGTTGGCTTTAAATAATAGACAATGATCTGTAGTTACTTAAGTGATATATATGGTTTCATAGCCACATATGATGTGTAAAATTGATAGAAACATCGGCACTATCATCCTTTAGGGGGAAAAAAAAAAAAAATGAAAAAGCCAAAGTCCATCCACTTCTCCCCTCTTTTATTACTCCTAATCAAACTAAGATAGGGTCAACATCCAGTATCTTACTATCTTCTCCTAAACTTACAGGCAAAAAGAAAAGTGTCTTTTTTTTAATTCATCCATAGAAAAGTGTCAATCAAATAATTTCTCCTCATCCTGTCACTCATCACTGAAAAGTCAAATGCACACTATATATGCAAACAATTATGACTCTAATTTAAGTCTTTTTCCTTTTTTTGGCAGCTGGCCCGTATGGGGATCTGATCCTTTGGTGTTATAACACCAAGCTCTAACCAACTGAGCTAACTGGCTAACACTGATTTAAGTCTTTACTTTCTTTCCTTTAGTACAACTGCAGTTTGATTACCTTACCAAACTGAGCAACCTGGCTAAAGGGATTTTGATATGTCTCATTCAAGTGTCAGCAAGGAGATAAAACAGGAAATAACTGTCATCTTGGATACTTTTTTATATAGTAATGGCAATTCAGAGACTGGATGACATTTTCATTGATTCCATTTTATAAGTAGCAAAACTCGAAGGTATGAAAATGGCAATGATATGTAACAATGTTTTTTAAAAGTATAATGGCAATTCAGAGACTGGATGACATTTTCATTGATTCCATTTTATAAGTAGCAAAACTCAAAGGTATGAAAATGGCAATGATATGTAACAATGTTTTTTAAAAGTAAAAAAAAAAAAGCTGCTGTTGGTAATGACCTTTGAAATTGTACACAATACTGATTTGCTCTTCTTATGTGCCTATTATACTTCCTTTTCACAATATTTGTGATTTTTTTTTTATTTTGGTAACACAAAATTACCCAGATATAGTCAAAAGAGATAAGTGAGACAATAGAAACACAGATGCAACATTTTTGCAAATTTGGCCAGAGGCAGAATTATAAAGTACGCACACTGGGACATACATCCACAACTCCCCCCACAATTTAAAACCATGCTTATCAATCTTTTGGTTCACTGTATATAAGCAAGAGATTAAGAGAACTTGATTTTGTTCCTGAAATACAAGATTGCTTGTATTATTACTGGACTAAGTAGACTGGAAATTTTAATGTTTAATTCATAGCTTTATCATCATCTCTTGGATTGGCTGTTTATGATGATGCCCATGCCTCTGCCATAGACTATATGCCTTCAAAATAATACAGACACCCCCACCCCCTCATCTGGAGTTACCATTTCTTCAAAGCATGTAACAGGTATTTTAACATTAAACTTGTAAATTTTCCATCCCTAACTCATGTTTTCACGTAAATTAAAAACACACGCACTCGTAGCTTTACAGCATATATCAAGAACACAATATAATTTGAAAGTACCAAAGAAAATATTTATAAAACACTTAAATAAAGAAGGGAAATTGTTTTGTCAAATTCTAGTCCACCTTATTGTCTAAACGCATACTTGCAAAACATTTTCAAAAGACCGTATGACTGATTATGTGCAAAGTTCTCAGTGGTCTTCATCCACTGGTTTTGTAGTTTCAGCATTTTAGCTTAAAACAAGTAATTATTTATTCTGCGCAATGTAAGCTAATTGTGAATTGCAGCAACTTAACTAAGTTATACGAAGATCTCCATGTGAAAAATCAATACAATTAACATTTTGCCTGCTAAATTTATTAATTTAAAAATGTATAGGACCTTCTGGAACTAATTATCCAACTTTTTAAAAAAATCATCTTGTGATGGAACATTTGATGTGGTTGGGACAGACATATATATTGAGAATATATGGTACTCAGCAACAACTTAAGTGTTTTATCTAATGATCAGCTTTGGTTAAAACAGTAACATAACAGAATTAATAGACTCATGCATCCCAGGTAAAATAGTAATTTAAATTTAAATAATTCAATTTAAATAATTAAGAAATAGTAACATTTAAAAAATGCTTAAGGTTGAACACCCATATAATTTATGGAGGATAATTTAAGTCTAGTGGAAATCAGTTTAGAGTTTAATGATTAAATAAAGTTCTCTTTAGCAACTATAAAACAAGTGTGAAATTCTGGTTAATGATATCTAAAAAATAATTAAGAAATAGTAACATTTAAAAAATGCTTAAGGTTGAACACCCATATAATTTATGGTGGATAATTTAAGTCTAGCGGAAATCAGTTTAGAGTTTAATGATTAAATAAAGTTCTCTTTAGCAACTATAAAACAAGTGTGAAATTCTGGTTAATGATATCTAAAGTATTAGGTTATAGGAAGTTATAGTATCACACAAAGTGAGCACAATAATCTAATTCAATTAATATAATGCCATTTGAGTCTTGCCAGAGGATCACAATGGCAAATTACTAAAAAGTTAAGGGCTGCATCATGTGTGATACTTTCATATGTGATATTTTCATTGCTAATAGATAGTGCCATACAATCAGTTATATTCTGCCATGGTCCATCTTCAGATGTGGAGGAAACCTTGGCTGGATTGGACAGAATGATTGTAATCTGGGGCAGCTTCTAACCCTTGTAGTTAGACTAATAATGAGGATAAACCTGGCTTATATGACAAACTAAGAATGCCAAATGTGTCCAGCTAAATTTTGAAAAGGAATATACTTAAAAGTCTGTTTGTAAATCATATTCCAACATCCACAATTTTAGAGTCTAATCTGGCTTCTTATATTTCAATCTGCCACTCTTAAACCAACAAACAGTAGTACACAGTTTTATAGGTGCAAAACTAAACAAACAACTTCAGGAAGGTTACTCATATAAGAATCTTCAACACAAGTTCAAATTCTGCCTTTATTTACAAAATGGTCTGATAAAATATCCCCCCCCATACTTACAGATCTCTTCCACAACACGTCACACATTGATTTTAGCAATGTTAATAGCACCATTCGTGTATTATTTAAAATCAAGATTTCATTTCAGTCACTACGTTGATTCATAATCATTTACATCCATGGATGAGATAAGTGAGTATACTGGGACTATCTGCAGCTCCATGGTAAGGATTCCTGGGTCCAGCACAAAAGGCTTTGCAGTTAGCAGTTTGAAAGGTATCCATGGTGAGTAGATACTATGAGAATTTTCGTGCCACAAAGTTTAATAATCCTCCATGTTTGTACAGTGTTATTTCCACATCATTTTCAAATGAAGCAATCACACCGAATACTTTTCCTGTGCTTGTCTTTAAACAAACAAAAACATTTCATATGAGTGGTAGAATCTTCAAAGTCTTAATGGTTAAGACCATTTGTCTTCATATTCACAGTGACTATACTCGCCACATAATCAGTCTGATTTTCCTAGTACTAACTTCATATAATCTGACTGCCTGAAACCCTTCTTCTGTTTGAAAAACACCTGAGATACCTGACCACGGGCTTCATAGCTAAGTAGAAAACCAGATATTCTCATTACTAATTCTAAATGACAAGTATTATATATACTACCTAGAACACTAAATCAAAATATTTAGATTTTGACTTATTAATTGGGGAAGTTACATACTCACTACCCATTCATTTTACATTAAGTACTCATTGCATTCAATAACTTCTCCTCTTTTACTCTTTTTTCTTAGTTGGAGAGTCTGTAACTCTAACCTTGAATGCTCAACTTTGCCTTCTCTTTGTAGTGTTGTATATGCCTGGGTTAAAATTAGAGCAGGACAGAGAGAGTGAAAACTAGGAAAAGGAAGTTGACATATGTAATTGGAAAAGTCAAGATTCCCCTCTCTATGTATATTTTTGGACTAAGCATCCATTTCTTTCTTCTTTTCCTCAGAGGACATGAATTATATTAACCCAGGTTTAAGTATGTAGGAAATAGCCATTTTAAACTACGACTTATGTTCACTAACTAACATTAGTATGCAATTTATAGCAATTGTTTCTTATTCAATTTATAACCATCTATTTGGGTACAGAATGCACAATTATATAATTGAGAATTTTAGAGATACCTTTATATTTAATGTAATTCCAGGAGATAGTTCTTCAGGAAATGTAAAAGAAAATGTTTCTCTGCCAGAGAGGCCCAAGGAATCTGCATTTTCTCCTGGAAGGAACTGAAGTGGAGCTATGCCAATTCCAATCAAATGATCTTTGTGTATTTTTTCATAACTTTCAGCCAAAACAGCTTTCACACCCTGTAACAAATGTACATTTTATTTCCTCTAATCATTTCTGAAAATTGATTCTTTGAGCATTTTAAAGGGGAAAAAAAAATCTACTTTAGGCCTTTCTATCTAATCTGCTACCCCATACTGAGGTCAATGCTGTATCACAGTATTTACAGAAACCTTTTATACATTATTTTTCCGTATTTTTAAAGACTCCCTAAATTATTCTGAATCCCCCACACCCCTTGCCACTCCAGAGTTAAGGACTTTCAGTGCCTATACCACATAGTAAGAGCTCTAAAAATGGGGATAGCTGTGTTGACCTCAAATAGGGCTCAGCAGGATTTCTGTTTAAACATGGCAGATCTGACATATGTGTTCATTAACATTCTCTCTTGAAATGCCACTCAAATAAAGGAATAAGGAAGGTATAAACCCATAGCAACAATGGGAACAGGATGACAGAATTCTATAAATATGGTATTTAGAAGATAAAGATAGGTAACTGACTTAGTAGGTAATGTTGAAATACAGAATGATAAACTGAAATTAGAGAGTGATACCAATAACGTCTCAGTCAATTTGCAACACAGACCCAGGAAAGGCTTGAGACTCAGAGGCATGAGGTTTCAGAACACTAGGGGTGCTGGTTAGAAGTCTATAAAAAGCAGTAAGACCTCCAGCTCAATCCCCACTCCAGAAAAGTGAAAGTTTATTCTCTGGAGAAAATGAGCTAGAGAGGCTCTAAAGCTGTGCTTCTTATTTCTCATCTTTTTTCCCATTATCATCTACCCAAGGAGCCTTTTACGACATTTTTTTCCTTAACCACATCTTCTTCCTCACTTTTCCTCCCTCTGAAATTTTAATACCACAAACATACTATATCTGTTTATATACTGTACCTCTATCTGTACATTATACATAAAATGAGTAAAATTTTGTTTTACCACGTAAGAACCAAGTTTTGCCCTTTGGGAGCACCATCACCCCTGCTGGGAATGCATTCTCTAGACTGAGGAACACTGGGCATAGGAGAAGGCTCATGTGAGAGCATCAGATTGGAAACAGGGGATTAAGTTGAAGTCTGCATCCTGAACAAGTCTCTTTCATTTAAGAAACTAAATGGCCTCAGAGAAAATACTTACAGATAAATAGGGCCCTCTCAATGAAAAAGGAAGCATATCACCCATAGTAAGGCCCACTAAATGACAAAATCCAGCCCACACCCATAGCTTGTAATCGGTTTTTTTAATATTTAACTGAATGGACAGCCAAGGATCATATGAGAAAAGCCTCCACCATAAAAAAGCAAAGACAAAACTTTTCAGAATAAGAAGAACTTATATCTATAATTAATATTTATAATACTTATAATTAATAGATAAGAGAATTTGGTTTATTCCTACAACTTCTCAAAGTATTTACATTTTAAAGGAGAAATTAAAGATTTGAAAAGAATGAAGTCTGTTTTTTTTTTCCTTTTTTTTTTTTTTTTTTTTTGTAGCTGGCCAGCGTGGGGATCCAAACCCTTGACCTATGCTGCTACAAGGTGGCATGCTAACCAACTGAGCCAACTAGCCAGCCTAAAAAAGAATGAAGTCTGTATGATGGGCCTTGAGGGTTGTGTTTTGGCTGGCCTTTTTACAGCTACAATTGTAAAGAGAAGCACATGTGACTATGAAATGGCAGAAAGCACATGTCACATAACTATTTCCTCCACCAGATGGTTTATTTGCTCTGCAACAAAGAAACAGTCTCAGAAGAAATGTCTTCCTAGCAGGCAGTCAGGCACCATCATCTCCTACTTGGGAAAAAAAAAAGTCAAATTTGGCCCAATATTTCTGAGTCTCTTAATCCCTGATAGAGCAAATCAGAGAAAATTAAACGAAAGGAGGAAAAGTAAAATTACCAATGGGTGCAAATAATTACTACAAAGTAATAGTTTAAGACAGAATCTCCTTTCCCTCTACCATACTGGCTTCTTTACATAAGACTGATATAGGTCTAAAAATTCAAAGTATTAAAACACTACTAGATGAGTACAAAATATTATCTAAGATCACTGAAAAAAACAAAAAAACCCCATAAATTAGGTCCATATAAGCATTAAAAAATCCAAATAAGCAAAATAAACTTTGACAGAATGTTACTGACAAAAGGGAATATTTGAAACTCCTTGAAGCTTAAGATAAATTTTAAGAATCAGTACCAATAAATACGGTCCTTTGGCAGCCCAGTCTCTTGAATTTCCTGAACCATATTTCTTTCCTGCTAAAATAATCAGTGGGATACCTTCTTTCTGGTACAGCTCTGCAGCCTCAAATACATCTAGCTGTAAATTAAAACAAACACAAAAATCGTTAATACAAATTTTGATACACTTAGCAATTGCCAAAATACTTTGCATACATCCTTACCATCTGTCCTGATGGAAAATGAATTGTTTTAGGAGCTGGTTTTCCAATAAACTTATTAAAAAGCTTAATATTTGCAAAAGTGCCTCTTGTCATCACAGCATCATTACCTCTTCGGGCTCCATAAGAATTGAATTCACGAGGAGTAAGGCTACAAAAAAGTTATGAAAGTCAATTTTCATTCCAGATGGAAATTCATCACACATTACTGGGTTGTGAAACTTATTAAAATTTTTTTTTTTATTATGGAAAATGTCAAGCATGTACAAAAATAGAGAAAACAGAATTGTGAATGTGCACGCACCTATCACCAAACCATAATAATCAACTCATGGACTCTTTGTTCCTTTTCTATAATTATCCCCATTAGATCATTTTTAAGGACAACTCAGACATCACATTTTAACTGTATATATTTCAGTATGCTTCTCTAAAAGATATGGACTCTTAAATACCACTTTTAACTCCCCCTTCCCCCTCCCCAAATCATAATAAATTCTTAACATCAGATAGCCACTCAATATTCAAATGTCCCTGAATTGTTCCATACTTTTTGTTTAAGTTGGTTTGTTCAAATCAGAATTCAAATAAAGTTCATAAATACATGCATCAAGTCCCTATTAATCTATACATTCTGTATGCTCTCTTTCCCCCCCACCCTGGTACTTTGAAGAAACTAGGCCATTTGTTACACAGTTTTCTGTATTTAGATTGTGTTGACTACATCCCTATGGTATCATTTTACATGTTCTTCTGTCCCCTGTATTTCTTGTAAACTAGATATCAGATCCAGTGGCTTGATAAGATTTGGGTTTTTAATTTTTGGCAACAGTGCAGTGCTTCATAGATTTATACTTCCATCAGGAGACACATAATATCCAATTCTTTTTCTGGAATGTTATCAGCAATTCATCACCATGGTCTAGATTGATTATTCATTAGAGACTGTAAAATAGTGATACTCTAGGGCCAGCCCGGTGGCGCACTGAGATAGTGCGCCGCTTGGGAAGCGCGGCGGCGCTCCCGCCGAGGGTTCGGATCCCACATACAGACCGGTTCCCACTCGCTGGCTGAGCGAGGCGCGGGGGCAACGCCGAGGGGTGCGATCCCGTTGCCGGACCCGGCCCGCGACGGGGGCG
>NW_007727170.1:269161-291704 GCF_000696425.1 Galeopterus variegatus | reverse complement strand
CGACACTGAGGGTTGCGATCCGTTGCCGGACACGGAAAAAGACAAAAAAAAAAAAAATAGTGATACTCTAATTAAATCATTACTTCATTTTTTTAATCTGGAAAACATCTATAAAGATAATTTTTCCTTCAATTATTTGGTTTTACTGAAATACATTCCATACAAAAAAGACTGGTTAAAGATTTGTTTACCAGTTTTCAAACTAATAAGTTGGTTCATCTTCCAAATGTACCTAATATGACAATTTGGGGGTTTTTTTCATTATCGACTCACGGATTTAAATATATTTATAACGTTTCAATCTATTCCAGTTATTATTCTTATTAATGCTCAAACTGTCCCCCTTTCATTGGTGACAGATTCAATTTGGTTCCTGAAACCTTTTGACAGAAGCCTGGTGGCTCTGATAGCTCCCTTGCTTTTGGTATAAAACGTCCAGAATCATTTTGTACATCTTCCAGTTCCAGTTCTGGACTCAATCATTTCTCCAAGAAGCAGTGGTTACTTGTAATGGGAAATGGTATTTGGAAACCATAATCTGGGTGCTAGGGGTGCTCACTGCTACTGGATTAGTAACTATATAAATGATGTTTTAGGGACAAGAAACAACTGAACATAAGTATCTCATCAACAACCAACTTTTACTGGCCTCTAATTTGGTCTTTTCTGCATAAGCAACAATACTCTAAACTTGTACATTTAAACTTCTTCAGGATGGGAGTGGTGGGAGTTTGAGTGTCTTTATTTTTAGACAATTCTAACCAAAGAGAACTACTGAACTAAATGTGCTAAGAAATCCATACTAGAAGTCATAATAAATATAAAAATTGTATATATGAGAGAAGTGGTGACTGGTTTTCTTCTGTGGAGGCTATGTTACAATTATGACCAAGACAGAAATCACAACCAAAAAATATTCGGGGGAAAGAAAACTTAAAATCATAGGTTCAAAAAAACAGAAATTCATTTTTTTGATTTGATACACATCAATCCCAGCCTCACACATGTACATTTGATAGCCTATAAAATACACATTTAAATTCTATACTCTTAATAATGGGAGGCTGGTTAGAACCAAACGATGAGGCTTCATTTAGTAGGTCACACCCAGCTGACTTTTCAACAAAATAGCACTGAAAAAGAAAAATCCTGTTTCTAATCAGTTGTTTAGTTAGAATATAAGAGCTCAATTTAAAGCAGCAATTTCAGTATCTAAAGTTATAAGCAAAGACAGGTGCAAAAGGTACCCCCCCAATTTTCACTTAAGTCAAATACATGGGTACTTCAAAAGGTTCATGGAAAAATTTGTATTATTTTTTAATTCCATTTTTCCACGAACTTTTTGAAGTACCCTTGCACATGGACAATCAGACACTTATGATAGCATGTACTTACTGGGTAAAGGAACATGACCAGTAGAAGCCTCTTGATAATCAGTAAGAAAGATAAAACAAAAACACCCTAAAACCATGCACACATACCCTCTATTTGTCAAATACTTAGCGGCAGCACTATTCCTAGCGATACTTCCAGCAGGTGATATATGATCTGTCGTGACACAGTCTCCCAAATATAATAAGACATGGGCATTTTCAATAGGCTGGAGTGCAACTGGCTCTTTGGTCTAAAAGGTAAAAGTTCAAGGCATTTAACTCTTCACAAGGTTTCTCAGTTTATAACAAATCTTTAAAAGATCAAACAATAAAACAGTACTTACAAGTTTATCAAAAAATGAAGGACATCTGATATAAGTAGATTTTAAGTCCCATGGAAACAAAACTGAATCTGGTGCTTCTAAGGAATTCCACCATTTATTTCCCATCTGTGAATATGGTTTTGGATGATGAATCAAAGGAAAGATAAAAGGAGTCAGAAAAAGAAGCTTACGAAAATGATTAAGAGAATAAAGCAGTACTTAGGTCAGAATGAAAAAAAAAAAATAGGCCTTCCTTATCCATTTTGAAAGACAGCTAAGATAGTGAATTCTATAAAATCATAACATTTTTGGACAGAATAATTAAAGATTTGCTCATCAAACTCCAGCACACCAGATCATCAGGAAAACCCAAGAGTTAAGTTTCAATATAAACTGAACATAAAGGCTTCACAGAGTCCAAAAAAGCTAAAGAATCTAGAAAGACCTACGTGTGTTACTAAAAAGAGATTAAGCATGTGTAGGGTATTCTGTTAATCTTTAAGAATGTTATCATGGAGAAAAACCTCTGCTTTTTTTCAAAATATTTGGCTCATATATTTGGTCCTTTGGTCCTGCCTTCACACTATATCCAAAAATCTGTTTCTCACCACCTCCACTGCTACCCCAGTGACCCACCCCATCAACATCTTTTACTTTGGACTACTGCAACTGGTCTTCCTATTTATATCCTAATTACCCAACCCTTCTCCCCCCACAATATATTTTCAATACACAGACAAAGCAATCTTTTTTGGTAGACTCTGACACACCTCTGTTCAAAACCTTCCTATGGCTCCCCCTCTCACCTTACTTAGGGTAAAAGACTTTTGTTATAATGGCCTAAAATTCCCTATGGGATCCAGACCTCCATTTTCTTTCTGACATCAGTTCATAACACCACTCTTCTTATTACTATGCTCTAGTCACACTGCCCTCATTAAGACTCCCTCCTTAAGGCCTTACTCTGATTAATACTTACTACTTTTTAACAAATAATAAATATCATATAATTTACCTAATTATTGTCTTTACAATTCACTGCCTGTCTCTCCCCATGAGAACTGTGTTTTGTTCACGGATGTATTCCAAACACCTAGAACAGAACCTGGCACACAGTAAGGGCTTGATAAATATTTGCTCACTGAATAGGTACTATTTCTGCCCTCATATTTATATTCTCTGTTCTTAAAATAAAAGTCTGTATACATGATTTGCGTGCATGTGCGTTAAAACAGCTCTGGGAAGATGCTTTAAGAAAGACATCACTAGTTGTTCTAGAGAGGCAAACTAAATGGCTAGATTGGAGCAAGCAGGATTGTATTGTTTGCTCTTATTTCTTTTGAATTTTGAACCATTTGAATGGGAGTGACAAGGGCAGTTTCTATGAAGTCTGCCCACATTCAGGATGCCAAGTATAAGTGCCTGCTATACATTTCTAATAAGTAAATAAAATCAGTTCTAATTACTCTAAGCCATTCTCTTTGTAATTAGGGATTACAGATTCAAAGTACCTATTACTCATTAAAAACTGTACATTCAAAGTAATGTATTTTTAATTTCTATTCTATTCAGCAAGATGCATGAAATAAAAGACTGAACTTTATTAAGCTATTTAAGAAACAAATAAGACTCTTACCTCTATTTTTTCTTTTAGTGTTTTAAACATGGATAGTATAACATGTTCTTCTTCTACCTGATGAACTTCTTCTTGACTAGGCCAAATATCATGCAGATAAATGTTCTTGCCAGTAGGGTCAGTACCTGGTTAAAGATTTTAATATGATATTCAATAGAAAAAGTGTGAACATTTTGAGGGAGTTATTTTTTATAAGACATATCATAGAAACCAAGTAAATTATCAACAACATGGTGCTTCAGGCTTAAGTAACTAGAAGAACTAATTACTTGTACATTTTATATTCCTCACGTGAACACAGAAATTAATAACTACGCATTATCATAGGTTTTCCTGAAATAATTCAAAGAATGGATGGTCTAAGAAACATTAAAAAAAATAGCAACTTTTGGGGGAAAAGTGTGTGCAGGTATGCATATATATAAAGGAAAAGATACCTAAAGGCTCTGTCTGGAAATCTATATTCACGGTGCCTGCTATGGCATAAGCTACCACTAAGGGTGGAGAGGCAAGATAATTGGCACGAACACAATCACAAAGACGACCTTCAAAATTTTTGTTTCCAGATAAAACTCCACAGGTAACCAAATCTCCCTGAAAAAAACAAACAAACAAAAAAGGATACACACATACACAAATAAATGTATTCAGTTTAAAAGATGGTATAAATTTGGATAATCATATATAAGCAATCTCAAATATCAGTGTGAGGGCAAGATAACCAAAAAACATATTGCTAATTTTAGGTACAGAACAATCAGTCCTACAAATAAACTAAAATAATTCCTTACATTCTTTTGAATCATTTTAAGATTCATAGGTTACTCTTCCCAAGAAGTGTAAGGACTATAAAAATATAAATACACAAATATTATTTTCCATAATTTAATAACAAAACATAGTTAAGAAAACCCACTTAGATAGTTTGCTGATCCACACATTTTACCTGTTTTACTGCATTTAAAACTGCTTCTGATAAGGGTGCTGTATTTCCCACACAGGTTGAACATCCATAGCCAATTATTTCAAATCTGCATTTCAAAATATAAATGTCACTGGACAACACATCACAGCATTTGTAAAGAAAACAAGTTTTATCTTTCATTTCCATCACTGTAGTAAGAGAACTTAAAAGAATATTCATGACATGGATTAACATTAACCATCATCAATCTATGTTTCACAACATTCTGAACAATTGATTCTAACTCTCAGGCATGCTATTTGTATTGAACTGAAACCTTTGAAGAGCCTTCATACTTAAGACATTCCCTGTTAAGTCAACAGCACCTATCACACTACATAAGAAAATTCCTCAAATACTATTTGCTAGGAATATAACATTACCTTTTAAAAAACTGATATTGTACTTCCATCCAAAGAGGTTTAAACTGTAAAGTATCAGGAGGACCTGGCTATAACAATCTGACCAATGGCCCCAATTGGGCACTAAAAAGGAGTAAATCTTTCAATTCTCAATCAATTAAACCCAAGAGTCCCTGACAATAATTTCAAAATGATATAACTAGAAGATTACAGTATAATCTTCTAAATTACTCTTAGCTGTTGTTCTAAAAGCAAAACATCTAAAATTTATCAGGTGTGCAAAAGAATTGATGGTTTATGTAAGACAATATGTTGCAAAATATACATTGAAAACACAAATAGCATCAATTATTTTTGTTACATAAGCAACAAAAATTATTTTCTCTAAAGTTCAGGGACAACTTAACCTATGTATTATAGACCTAATAACTTCACAAAACCTCAATTAAGACAATTTACTCAGTCAATAAATGCAACCCATAATGTTTCATTCTTCTCTGAACTTATTACACAACGTTGGAAATTATGTACTACTTGGTGACATCTCTCATACTGTCTGTCACCATCACTTGGTTTTACTTGTTTACCCTGTCTTTCCAACTAAGTATCCTAAAGCTAGGATCATGTCTCCTACTTCTAAGTAGCCAATGCCTTGTTCATTGGATATGCCTAATAAGTGCTGAATATTAAATAAGGCCTCAACAACTGTGCAGTAATGGCAAGATTAACAAGTAGAACTCAAGCATATTTTTTCTGTCTTCTCTTTGTATATGAAAGACCTTAACAAGCAGCTTCAATAACTCCTGAATACTAATGTTAACTATTTAAGTGATAACAGTCACTTACCCAAGCTTACTAAGATATGGTAATACTCCACTTGAACTGAGGTAATGTGTAACCATCCCACTGCCTGGAGATAAACTTGTTCTTATATAAGGTTTAACACGCAGACCAGCTTCAACAGCCTTTTTAGCCAAAAGACCTGCACGGCCAACAAACAATGATTTATTATGACAGTGTTTATTTCCCTCTTTCACTCTTACTAAAGTAGGAAAAAATGGCTTTAACAGACTGATCTCCAATTCAGATTAAAGTCCAAATTCATAAATTTACTGTCATTATTTTCTCCATTTTATTCTGTTGATTTGCTTCATTTAGGACAAATTAAAAATTGTAGCAGATATACTAGCCTTAATATTGTAAATTAAGGTACAGACCAACATCATGGCATCATGCACACAAATGGAAATAAAAGATGCACATATATAAGATATTAACTGAACCATTTTTAAATGCCATAATAAACTAACAGCAATTTAATATTTACTATACATGATTTCATAAAGTTAATGAACTATCCCAATGTATATACAAATCGATTTCATTTACAGTCCTTGTCAATAATCTTTTACTTCTTTTATAACTCTCAGTTGAACCTAGCACACTATTATGGTAGTAAACTTATAGGAGATAATCAAGAAACACTTGCTAATTAACTATATTTCTAAATCAACAGAAGCAGATACAACCTAAAATTAATAGACATGTAAGTTATAGTAAAAAAATTTATCAGGGCTGGGCAGTTAGCTCAGTTAGTTAGAGTGTGGTGCTGATAGCTGATAACACCAAGGTCCAAGGTTCAATCCCTGTACCAAAAAACCCCACAAAAACGTACCTTCTGTGTAAGAAGAACAAAACTAATAACACAAATCAAACTTAGGGTCCTTAAGACCTAATTAAAATCTCAGAAAGTCTCAATATCAAACACAGACACTGATACTCAGGCATAATCTAAGAAACAGAAAGTGACTATAACAGAAAAGCAAAAAATAACTTAGGAAAAGAAAATGTATGGCCATAAACCACAACCTACCTGCAGCAAGCATGACAGACGGATTGCAATTATTGGTACAACTGATAACTGCAGCAATGACCACTGATCCATGAGACAGCTTATATTCACTTCCTTCATAATGAATACAGATGATATCATTTTGTTTTTCAGCTGCAATTTGGAAGCCTTTAAATCCAACCTATACAAATTTGCACATAAAAATAAACTAAATATCCTGGATATGCAGTAAAAAAAAAAAATTGGTAGGAAATACAGCAGACATCTGACATTTAATGATTTAACATTCAAAGTTCTGACTATTTGTGAGTGACACTGAAAGTCTCTAACATTCAGTAATTGTAATTCAACTAAAGCATGAATTTGAATAGTCACGACAGGAGTCTGGTGGTGTTCATAACCAGAGTTTTTATCTACTAAGTCCAGCCAACTACACAGAATCCAGATCTTATTTGGCTTTGTTGTTCTCTATTCAGCCCTGCTTACAGTAATTCTCAAGAGATGGTACAAACTTTTTCTTTGTTAAAAATGGCCCTGAAGATTTGCTCCAAAATGATCCTGTGTGTGTGAGTGCAAACAAGATTGGCTATGAGTTGGTCATCATTGAAGCAAGGTAACAGATACCTGGCAATTTACTACACTATTTTATTTTTGCACAAGTTTAACATTTTCCAAATAAAAGCCAAAAAATCATAAAAAAGAAAGACTCTGCAGAGAAAGCCAACTATTAGTCTCATAATACAACACAGAAAGTGACAAGATTGAAGCCATGATTCTCAAGCAGAAAATACAAACCCTCAAAAGCCAAAGAGGTCACTTGTTAATTCAGTTACATTTTACCAAATTTTATGAGAGTAATTACACAGTGTAGTGGCTTTTTCCTAGTCTGGGAAGTCACAAAAATCTAGAACAGTGCTGTCTAATAAAACTTCCTGTGATTATGTAAATATTCAATATCTGTGCTGTCCAACACAAGAGCTATAGCCACATGTAGCTATTCAGCACTTGAAATGAGGCTATTGTGACTAAGAAACAATTATAAACTTTAATTTTAATTAATTTAAGTTTTACTATAAATAGATACAATCAACCTTTGATCCTCACAGTGGAACTGGGAATAAGTTCATCAAATGACTGCCCTGCACACAGAACAGTAGGAAATTAAGGGAGTTGCTGATGTGTGCCATAATATATAAAAAAATAGCAGTGGATTGAGTTTGTGGGTCCCCTTGTTGGTTCTTTACTATGTGGCACAAAGCATGTTGACAAATAAAGTAATCTACCTTTTCATTTAAGCAAGCCTGAAAATCACTTTTCATATCTGTCACAGCAACTCTATCCTGAGGTCTTTTTGGACCACTGACAGAAGGAACTATTGAATTCAGATTAATCTGGATCACCTAGGAATAGAGAAAGGAGAGAGGGATGAATAGGTGGAGCACAGAGGATTTTTAGGCAGCAAAACTATTCTGTATGATACTGTAATGGTTAATACATGACATTATACATTAGATAAAACCCATAGAACTGTACCATACAAAGAGGGAACCCTAATATAAAATTAAGTTAATAATAATATATAAATATTGATTCATAATTACAACAAATGTACACACTAATGTAACATGTCAATAACAGGAGAAAATGTACACGTGAGTAGGAGGAGGGTAGGGAACTATCTGTACTTTCTGCGCAATTTCTCTGTAAAACTAAAACTGCTGTAAAAATAAAGGAAGAGTACACACTAATGTAACATGTCAATAACAGGAGAAAATGTACACGTGAGTAGGAGGAGGGTAAGGAACTATCTGTACTTTCTGCGCAATTTCTCTGTAAAACTAAAACTGCTGTAAAAATAAAGGAAGAAAAAAAATGAGAAAGAAGAGGAAGAGAAGGAATAATTCGTAAGTACAGATTCTAATTCAAGCATTACTTTCTCAAGCAGAATAAGTATATTCACATTTATTTTAATGCAATTTATGTTAATGGTGAAATACAGCCCAAGAAATAAAGATTTTAAACAAGCCCCTTTAAATTTATGAAACACAAATATGAAAATTTGCTAAAAGACTAACAAATCAGTATGCAAACTAGCACATTAAGTGTATTGTCTATATAAAATTTGTGATTCTTCAAATGTGTTTTTTCCCACAAAGATAAACACTGTCTTTAACAGATGCCCAATGGCAAAGTAGATGCCTGTGCCATCTTTCAATTTTATTGCCTCTGAGCTCCAAATTTATTGTGATTATGGTTAGTAAACATTTCTTTGTCAGCTTCCATGTGAAGCATGGCCAACAGAGGGTGCTGGAGAGACACAGCAGAGAAAGGGTTTTTTCTTCCTGGTTCCAGAGGGTCTTGCTGGCCAGGCCCCTGCAGACTAAGCTTTTATTCCTTGGTTGAGGAATCATATTTTGAGGCCGGCCCGTAGCTCACTCGGTAGAGTGCGGTGCTGATAACACCAAGGCCACAGGTTCGGATCCTATATAGGGATGGCCGGTTTGCTAACTGGCTGAGCGTGGTGCTGACAACACCAAGCCAAGGGTTGAGATCCCCTTACCGGTCATCTTTAAAAAAAAAAAAAAAGAAATCATATTTTGTTAAAGTTTCACTTCCCAACTAGTTCCTACTTATTTTTTCTGGTATATCTACCATTTCCTTTGTGCATTTTATATGGGTATAACCAATGTGAAACTTTCTCTTCACTATGGCTTTCTTTCATCATTATTTAATACCCCTGTTTATTCTGACTGATCATAACTATTTTTCTTATACTCTCATTTAATGGATTCAGGTGATCTCAGTCTTTGCCCTTTAGGAGTTTCTCTTAAAATCAACATCCTGATGAATTTTAGTTTTATTTCTCAATACAATCAAGTTTTTTTTAAATTGGCAAATTTATTCCATTTTATTCTACCACCCATGTTTTCCCATTTAATTTTTATTATTTTCATTTATGTCTTTTTTAAAAATGTGGACAATGCACTAAATTTGACAGAGGTGAAAAAAATCAGAAAATGATCAGAGAAGTTAAGAGATCGTCCCAAATTGTTACACAGGTTCAACTCCTATGGGTTCTATATTGGCCCTTCAATATACATATACATATTCACTTATTCACCTAACATATTCACTGAATATCTATTATGCACTGATCACTATTCCAAGAGCTGGGGATATAATATCACTATTCCAAGAGCTGGGGATATAATATCAAACAAAACAAAGTTTCTGTCCTCTTGGAGTTTACTTATATTCCAGAGGGGAAAAGAGAGAAGAACAAGTATACAAATTAATAGATAATGTAGGAAGATATGCTATAAAGAAAAATAAAGCTGGGTGAGAAAATGAATTTCCCTACAAAAAATAGCTTAACAGTTAACCAAACCCATGTTGTTATAGATCCTTGACACATTCCTAGAAAATTAATTTTATTAAATTAAGACTTTTCTGAAAGTGAATTCTATTTAAATATATAACTCTATTTCCAACAGATAAGAAATATTTGCTTAGACTGTAAAATATCTTTAAAAGTAACATTTAAGGCCATATAACTGTGTATCTTTTATTTTTCTCGCAGCTGTCCAGTACAGGGATCTGAACCCTTGACCTTGGTGTTTTAACACTGTGCTCTAATCTACTGAACTAACTGGCCAGCCCTGTGTATCTTTTAACAGTAGGATTGTGCAACATATAGCCATAAGCCAGATGAAGACTTCATTAAAATTTATTATTTATCTACTGAACTAACTGGCCAGCCCTGTGTATCTTTTAACAGTAGGATTGTGCAACATATAGTCATAAGCCAGATGAAGACTTCATTAAAATTTATTATTTGGGGGGGTAGGGGATATTATACAGCTCTTATCATAAAGTAGAAAAAAATCACAGCAAAGAATTAATAGTCAATATTATATTTTAAATACTAAAAAAATTATAACATAAAATGTTACTAAATTCACAATAGAAATCTATGTAATATTAATGAATAAAATCAAAGTACTGGGCCACAAATAACATTTCTTAAATAATAATAATAGCTACCACTTATTGCATACTTGCTATATGCCTAGAACTGTTCTATAAGTTTGTATTTAATCTAAAAATCCTATGAGGTAGATATTATCGTCATATTTTAGAGATGAGGAGATTGAGGCAGAAAGGCTAAACAAATTGTTCACAGTTATACAGCTAGTAAATCTTAGAGCTGGGATTCAAACCTAGCTGGTCAGATTCCACAATTCACACACTTAACTACTACGAGGTGTGTTATTCTGCATATACCTGGGAGTATTCAGGTTCTCCTGAAGAAGTCTGGTCATTCCGAAACAATTTCACAGCTTTAAGGTACGTTTCCATTGACTTCAGTTTAGCTTTATCAAAACCTAAAAAGATGAACAAAAGCAACAAAATCCACTAAGGAATTTTGAAATCCCTGGAGACTAAGGGTGCTGAATTCCAGTGATGAGCAAAAACAAATATTATTTGCAAATTATTTTACATTTCTCTTTCTTTCTTACCCTTGAGAAGCCACCATCTGAAAAAGCCCAGACTATATGGAGAAACCACATGTGGGTGTCTTGCCTACAAGCCCTGAGTCCCCAGTTGACAGCCAGTTGCTCACTGTCAAACAGGTGAGTGAACAAGCCTTCAGGATTCCAGGCCCTAGCTTTCAAGTTTTGCAGGTGAGTCCCTAGACATCATGAAACAGATATAAAACTGTCCCCATTGTGCCCTGTCTGAATTACTGATCCAGTGAAACCATGGGGCAGTAAATGATTATCGCTGTTTTAAGCCACTAAATTTTAGGATAATTTGTTACATAGTAACAGATCACTAATATCTTAACTCAGATTAATGTGGAAGAAATGAGGTACTTCTAATCATTTCTCTCTTGAATGTTCTACCCACCAAAATCCAGATACAAAGTTTTGCATTTTATGAGGACCATCCCCTCCAGGGTTCCATATGACAAGTCATCCACTTTGTCATTTGATTCATTAATCTATAACAATCTGCCCCCAAAATGAATAATACTAGAATATATTCCCAAATGTAGCTATGATTAGAGATGAGTAGCTTGGCAACAACCTTTTCACAAAAGGAAATGGATAATATCAAAAAGAGATCCTACTTTTTAAAGAATAGTAACCTTATGAAATATCAACATATTCTGATTTTGCAGGTACTTTCTATTTTAAAATAAAGTCAATAGAAGAGTGTCAAAGTTCACAATTAATCAGACTACAAAAAGATTTGGAATCTATAGCCCCTATACTTCTCACAAAATTCCGAGCTTCTTATTCTTTAGGTAGAACAGTGATTCCCTAACCCTATTGTTTTAGAGCTCCTCTACTCTTGATGGAGAAGGGGACAGAAGGGGACAGCTGTGAATATGCTCAAGTCTGACTTCCATTAAATTGCAACCTCTTATCCCTAAGTAAGGGTGGAGGTATCCATCACTAGGGGCGGGGGGGGGGAGGGAGCAGTGAGGTGAGGATCAGACGTTTAGTAATTCCTATAAATTGCTATCAGTGGGTCACAGAGAACTAGGATTCGAGGAAAAAAACACTCTTGAGAAACATCTGATAGTTTATTTGAACCACTGTTTCAGAATAAGATAATTTTACGAATATTAAAAAACATGTATAAAGGTAGTTATTATAAAATATTGTTGGACAGACACACTGGAAATGTAACACATTTATTGTAATAATCTTGTATTTTCTTACCTGTATGTTCTAAATGTTTTAATGTCACATTGTCAACAGGGAAAAAGCTGAGAATAGCACCGTATTCTGGACACATGTTTGCTATTGTAGTTCGATCAACTATAGATAATTGTGAAACTCCACTTCCAAAAAACTCAACAAACTTTCCAGCCACTCCTACTTGCCTGAGGTGCTATATAAAGGGGTGCATGGAAAAACACAGAAAATTAGCAATGATAATAATAGCATGGATTCCCTGAAAACTATATAATCTAATTTTTAACCAATATAGTGAAGCACCAGTGAAGAAATAAGATCCTTCATTGTTTTCATGAAATATCAACTCATTCCAGTTTCACAGGTATTTTAAGATAATCAACAGAAGAGTGGTCCAATGTCACTGTTAATCAGGGTAGAAAAGGGACTCACAGCTCAAGATGGCTACAATTCATATTTTAATATCTCTGAAATCAGGGTACACCTTAGACTTAACAGTGTGTCTGTTTAGCTGGCAGCCCTTTTTCTTTCGTAGCAGTACATAAAACAATGGTGATTCTAACCATTGATGACATCTTAGATTTAATGAAATACTAATATACTGATGAGACTGTATATTTAAATAAAAAATACATGCTGTCTATAAAAATTCTTCAAATCACAGGGCCAGCCTGTGGCTGACTTGGGAGAGTGTGGTGCTGATAACACCAAGGCCACAGGTTCGGATCCCTATAGAGGGATGGCCAGTTAGCTCACTTGGGAGAGTGTGGTGCTGATAACACCAAGGCCACAGGTTCGGATCCCTATAGAGGGATGGCCAGTTAGCTCACTTGGGAGAGTGTGGTGCTGACACCACCAAATCAAGGGTTAAGATCCCCTTACTGGTCATCTTTAAAAAAAAAAAAATTCTTCAAATTACAACTGCTGCCGCAAATATTTACAGCACCATTAATTATAAGTAAATTCCATTTTGGAAGGACTTTTAACATGTGGCTTCAAACTTAATCCCTTCTAAAATAATTTTTTTTTTTAACTTACTACCAAGTAACCAAAACAGCTACTCATCTTTTCTGAATTGTAAAATAGTCTCAGACTGGTATAGGGAGAGAGCCTAAGGAGATGATTAAGAGTGAAACTACCCTCAACTCATGATTAATGTTAAGTCCTAACATTTCGGAATTGCTAAGGATCACTTAATTCAAACTCTTTTCTATAGATGTAGAAATTCAAACCTTAACAACAGACGTTTCTGGGCTGGCCGGTTAGTTCAGTTGGTTAGAGCACAGCCTTGTAACACCAAGGTCAAGGGTTTGGTTCCCCATACCGGCCAGCCACCAAAAAAGAAAGATGTTTCTTTATATTTATGGTTATATTGTTGAGGAAGAGAGAAACACAGATTAGATACACCAAGCCAAATGCTGCTTTCATCAAATTAAAGAGGTACCACAAAATACATTTTGAAAAACTATAAAGATCATGAATAGAATGGAATCTCAAAAAAGAAAGAATAATATATTCAATAAATGTAAATATATATAATAAATTTTTTTAACAATAAGCTAAAACGTCAGCACAGATAATACCATCAAGACAAAATAGCCAGAGGGGCCTAAAAAGCAGCATTAATTTTCAGGATGTCTGAAGGAAAGAATGAACTGATTTCTCTAAAAACATAATTGGATATTCCTTTTCCTTTAGGAATAATCCTATAATTCTCAATTTAACTTCTTGATCTTTTGGTACCATACACTGGATCAATCACTTCTCTAAGATACCAAAATGTTTTCTAATTACAGAAGGATCAATACCAAATGCTGAGAGGGAGGCATTACCATTTTATTACCCTGCGGAATATCCTGAAAGCCTTCAGACCAATAATCTAACCAAAAATGCTGAAATCCAAGTTGGAATTATATGTGAAACATTTTCCAGGTGTGTTCATTTAACAACAGGGGCTTAATCATTAAAATAAAGTTAGTGAAAATCAGAAATTTAAGATGGAGAGTTACAAATTATTCACTAGGAGATCCTTGAGTATATGTATTAAAGGCATACAGCCACTATTGTGAAAATTCAGAGAAAAAGTTTCTATATAATACTTCAACATGTTAAAACACCCAATAGAAAAATATGACACTCTCATATTTCTGTAGTCCATATTTTTTAAAACATTATCTAGTTCGGGCCAGCCCAGTGGCGCACTCGGTAGAGTGCGGCGCTTGGGAGTGCAGCGGCACTCCCGCCGAGGGTTCGGATCCCATGTGGAGAGCGGTCCGCTCACTGGTTGAGCGCGGTGCGGGTGCAACACCGAGGGTTGCGATCCCATTGCTGGTCGCGGTACGGGCGCGACACCGAGGGTTGTGATCCCGTTACCAGTCACGAAAAAAGACAAAAAGGTAAAAAAAAAAAAAACATTATCTAGTTCAGCAATGGTTTCTACTGGGCAAATAATTCAATTAAAGGAGATACAATCAGCCTTTACTAAATTTGAAATTCTTTTTATTCACGTAGTCTCTGCTCTCATGAGGCTGCTCCACTTACATAAAAATAACGTCCACTAAGTCATTCAGCTACCACAGCTTTAACTTACCTTTGTAATGCCAAGAACAACATCGATGGAGGTAATGAAAGGGTTTGATGACCCAATTAACTCACATCCAACGACCTCTGGTAAAGTAAGAGAAACTGGCAGACCAAGCATAACTGCTTCTGTTTCAATGCCTCCAACCCCTAACATAATAACGACAGGTATATTAGCATAGTACATTAAAAGATAATTTATCTCTGTAACATCTAAATCTCTAGATGTTTTGTGAGCATGTCTTACATAGTACCCTATACAGAGTTGCTACATTACTATTACTGTGGACACTGAGCCCAAGCCTTCTGAAAAGAATGATTCTACTTACATGGTCGAAAAAACTGATTTTGACCTTTTTATTAAATTCAGTAAGCATCTAGTGAGTTTTTATTACGCTACGCACTGTACTATACATGCTCAAGGATACAGATAATGAATAGAACCCTGTCCCTGTCAACCTCAAGAAGATCTATTTAATGAAAAAGATCCCCCCAAAGTCAACAATTATAACACCCTGTAAAAGAGTAAGTAGAGTGTGGTACACTTAATGAATGGAGTTAGGACTTTCAGGAGAACCTGAGGTTATTATTGAAGGAGGAGTTAATAGTAGCCACATTTCAACAACAAAAGGGTAGTCAGCAGAATGCATTCTGTCAGAGGGAACGGCTGGTGTAAAGCTATTAAGTATAAAAGAGCACAGCCCACTTAGGTAAATGAGAGACCAGTCTCTAAGGTGAGTGTGGGTAAATGGCCAAAGAAACCCAGCTGTGAAGGGCCTTGCATAAAATACTAAGGAATTTGGATTTACAGAGGAGACCAGGAGAGCCACGGAAAGACATTAAACAAGGAAGTAACCTTTATAGACATCATTATCATCACTCAATTATTTCACAAATGGTAGTGTTGTGATGGGCACTATGCAAATTTCTGTCCATAAATCCTCTTTTACCACTGTTCACAAACACTTAAATTCTGTTGTTTCTGATATGATTAAAGATGAAAAAAACAGAGCCTTAGAGGCTATTAAGTGTTGTGATGGGCACTATGCAAATTTCTGTCCATAAATCCTCTTTTACCACTGTTCACAAACTCTTAAATTCTGTTGTTTCTGATATGATTAAAGATGAAAAACACAGAGCCTTAGAGGCTATTAACACCCACTGTCTATGTTCTTTTATAACATTCTTGACACCCCATTCCCAAAAGAAATTAAATATACTGAGTCATTTACTTACCCCACCCCAGAATCCCCAAACCATTCACCATGGTTATATGAGAATCTGTGCCAACTACACTGTCCGGGAAGAGGAGGTCCTTTTCTTCAAAAACCACTCTTGACAAATATTCTAAGTTTACTTGATGAGCCATTCCAGTTCCAGGGGGGATTACAGCCACATTTTTAAAAACTCTTGAGCTCCACTATATTTTGTTTAAATTTAAGAAGTAAAAGTACATTATGTGAATTTGTGCTCAAAATCAAGATATAAATAAACATTAACACTAAAAATATTTGAACCAATGTTAAATATGGTCAATTCAAAGTTCATGGCACATACTTAAAAACAAATATACAGTACAAACCTAAATATATCCATTTTGTAGATCATTAAAACAAAATTAAGTCAAATAAAAATGTTCAAATAGTCCAGATAAATGGTAGTATTCAACTATGTTCCAAGGATTCTCAGGAATGGGAAGAAGGGAAGGCCTAATGTACCCAAGTCCTCCAAGCTCACTTAAAATTAGAGCCACTGTTTTCATATATACTAGGGTTTCCAATAAGGTTTTATTTGAAGGAACAAAAGGGTTCTACTTCTATAAAGCCTTTAAAAACCACTAAACATATAAAAATTATACCTATCGATATTTTATAAATTCTAATACAAAAATTTCCCTGAATCATTTATACCTTGAAAAATTGAAGCCTCTCTCGATTTCTGCCAAATTCTACTTCTTGATTTTTTAACACTGTTTCCGGTCTAAAAGGAAGAAGACCTGGCATTAAACGTATGTACTACAAAAAGACTTGCCTTGTTTCTTTCTAAGTCTTCATTCTTACACACATATATATAAACATTTAAAATCTTTGAAAGAACAATTTACTGGACTTCTCAGAATTTTCTTTTTCAACAAGAAGTTCTGCTTTAAATAACAGTAGAAAACTATAGCAATAAGTTATTATTTTACTGAGTATAAGAAAGCTATGTCCACAACCAGTGTCTATAACTACTAAAAATGCATTATTGTGAGAGATTTGGCTAAAATCATAACAAAAATAAAATGGTAAACTTTGCTGGGTTTTCCATTGCAAGAAAAAAGGAGAGCAGCAATTTATTCAACAATAAGCATATGCATTTATACTCATTTGGCTTTTGTGCCAGTTAAACTGGGAGATGAGCCTTGACTATAGCTATGTAGCAATGACAAACACTTCAAAATCATTTTGTAGTTTTAAAAAAGCTTTTAGCAAAAATCTTTTATTCATCTCACCCCAAATGGGAGCTTGTACTTTGTTTTTATGTATACACAGCAATTTACCTTACGTGGATTAGAAACATATTTCACATAAATTATTTATTTATTTATTTACATTTTGTGTGTGTGCATGTGTGTAGCTGGCCAGCACGGGGAACCATATCCTCGACCTTAGTGTTACAAGGCTGCAAACTAACCAACTGAGCTAAACAAGCCAGCCTCTACATAAATAATTTAAACTAAGAGATAAAACAATTCACCTCTAATCAATAAATGTGGTACCATTTTTAGGAAACTATTTTTATCTAATGAATTTTTTTAAAAAATATTTCAAACAGCTTTAAGTTGTTTATTTCACTTGCCAGCTGGTGATTAAGTGTTGACTAGACTATCAATATAACTTAAATTATATATGTCCTCCAGGGTCCAGATAATTATTGTTAACTGTCGGCTTGCTTTTTTTTTAAAACAAAAAACAAAGATTACCTTAATAATTCATGGCTAACTGATCATTTGAAACCAAGTATATCTTAGGGAGACTGTTCTCAGGACCTCAGGGAATACAGCTTTCTAGAGCCACTCCAATTATTTTACCTTCCCATAGCACTTATGGCTACAAAGTGCCATACAAACATTTAATAACTCATAACCTGACTTCAAATTAGGCAGTGATTTCAAGTGTCAAATGTTATGTTCTCAATTTTCTACCCATCAATTTCTTGTTTGAGTCTATAATTAATACTTCATTGATGCATTAAAAGACACAAAAGAGTTATTATTTTCATACAGCCAGGGACTACAATATAACCCATCTTAATACTTTGTAATTTAGAGTCAAAATTGAGTGGAAATGTTACACCAGATTAGATTTTTAGAAATAAAAAAATAACAGTAAGCACATCACACTCTGCTAGTTAAAAAAAGAAAACTTAAGGGGGGGAAAAAAACCCACACATACAATAATTCTGAATCAATAAATTTTCTTTTTCAGGAAATTAATTTCTGTATAAGAAGTTAACATGCCTAAAAAAGAAAACTTAAGGGGGGGAAAAAAACCCACACATACAATAATTCTGAATCAATAAATCTTCTTTTTCAGGAAATTAATTTCTGTATAAGAAGTTAACATGCCCCTAACAATCAGGACAACTAGCAGGAACAAGGAGTGATTACATAAAACTGTCATAATTTGATGACAAAGGACTCACAGATTATATTGAATTCTTAGAAAGGAAGAGCACATGAGGTCACTATAACCCAAGGCTTTGTAAAAATATTACGCCCCAAATTTAAGAATTAGACAGAACTTGAAAAATCTAGTTCAGGGGCAAATTAATTAAGTTATCATTTAGCACTTACAATAAATATGCATGGGTATTATTCTTAGTTACTCTAAATCTTAAATGTGTTAAAGTTTTTTAAAACTAAAACGTAAATTATTTTTTGCTAAAAAAAAAAAAAGACAGTGTATTTATCAAAAATAGCAGCAGAGATACATAGACATGAAAATAACTTTAAATTGAGACTGAATACAAAAAATTTCACCAATCCACAAGCTTTTCACCATAGTTTTTCCTTTTGTATTACTGGTCAACACTAAATATATATACTTGACTCTGGCATAAATGATCTCTACTCCTTTTCCTCTATACTATACACTTCCAGTGGGTTGGTTACCAGCTAATTTGCACAGCTATTTTTATAATTATCTGTATTGAAGTACCATTTACTGAAGTCAATTTGTAAAGAATGGTCAACTGTAAGATCTGTCGGACAGGCAGGGTGGACTTTCTTAGGATCACCTCCAAGAGTTTTCACTGCCTCCCTCATAGCAGCAAAATCCACCATTGCCGGTATTCCACTAAAAAATAAAAAGTGATCATATTACATTTCTAATTGTTTTCTGTATGTGCTGAATAAATGATTAATACTATTTTTGATAAATTAATAAATGATTAATTATTCATTAATAAATAAATGATTATACTCATTTTCAAACTTAAAAAGTATCCCTTTTTATTTTGCATTCATTTTGGGGGTTTTTTTTGGTAGCTGGCCAGTATAGGGATCTAAATCCTTGATCCTGGTTTTATAACACCGCGCTCTTACAAGCTGAGCTAATTGGCCAGCACTATTTGTACTCATTTTTATTTACTTAATTTTTTTGGCAGCTGGCCAGTACAGGGATTGATCCCTGGACCTTGGTTTTATTAGCACCATGCTCTAACGAACTGAGCTAACTGGACAGCCTAGAAAGGGCAATTTTTTAAATTGATAAACTAACCTTCAAAATTAAAAAACAGAGCCATCTATCAGAGAGTCTGAATTTTAAAAACGGAACAGTCTGAACATTCATCCATTAAAAAATAAACCCATCACTCACGTAAAATCTTGAAGAAGAACACGGGCAGGGAAAAAGGGCACTTCAACATTGCTTTGTTTGGTTTTCCAGTCTAAAATGTTCATAACATCTTCCTTTTTCATTAAAAAGCCATCACAATTTCGTACAGCAGCTTCCAACAGAACCCGTATTGAGTAAGGCAGAACATCTGATTCAAGAGAAAATACTACTATTAATAAGGGAATAGTCATACCTATATATTATAAAAATTACAATAGCAAAAAGTTAGATAAAGACAAAGACACATTGTTTTCTCAATTTTAAAAATTCACTTTTTAGTCTAATAAACACCATTCATGTTAACATCAGGCTTTCTGTAACTTCGACTTTCCTATACGTAAGCCCAAGGCCCTGAAAAAGCAGAGATAAAAACCTTCACATAAGGGCCAGCCGGGTGGCGCACTAGAGAGTGCGCCGCTTGGGAGCGCGGCGGCGCTCCCGCTGAGGGTTCGGATCCCATGTGGAGAACAGTTCCCGCTCACTGGCTGAGCGCGGTGCGGGCGCAACACCGAGGGTTGTGATCCCGTTGCCGGTCCCCGGTACAGGCGCGACACCAAGGGTTGTGATCCCGTTACCGGTCAGTAAAAAAGACAAAAAGGAAAAAAAAAAAAACCTTCACATAAGAAATGCACTGATTTGGACATATAAGACTGTAACTATAATGAATAAAGTTTAAAATTAAGTTGAGATGCTTAGATGACTAAAATTTATTTCGTGAAACCTTTCATTCGCTCTTGATTATTTGTTTAAGGATATAATAGAAAAAGATTTCAGTATTTTAAAATTTTCAAACATAATAAATCCTTACACCAGATTTTGCCACACAAAAGTGTTCCCTTAGGACTTAAAGGGAAGACTGAATTAGAATGAGATTGGTTGAATAAATCATGGTAATCTGCATAATGGATTTTCATGAAGCTGTTTAAAGGAATGAAGAGTTGTATATACTGGGGGCCGGCCTGTGGCTCACTCAAGGATTAAGATCCCCTTACCGGTCATCTTTCAAAAAAATAAATAAATAAAGAGTTGTATATGCTGAGCAGGAGTGATCTGCAGAATATATTATCATGGAAAAAAACACCCTGCACTAGCCAGCTGCCCCCCCACAAAAAAGGGGGGGAGAAATGTTTATACTATACCAACCTTTCTTGTAAGAAAGGGCGTTAAGGACCAGCCCATGGCTCACTCGGGAGAGTGTGGTGCTGATAACACCAAGGCCCCGGGTTCAGATCCCTACATAGGCATGGCCGGTTAGCTCACTGGGTGAGCGTGGTGCTGACAACACAAAGTCAAGGGTTAAGAACCCCTTATCAGTCATCTTTAAAAAAAAAAAAGAAAGAAAGAGGGTTAAAAATATATATGCATAATAATATATATTAAATATATTCTTTTAAAACTACACACTAAATGTATAACTTAAAATTATATATTATATACTAAATAAATAATTTTACCCTACCCAACCCCCCTTTTCGTTTGTTTTTTCTTTTTCTTTCTTTTTTTTTTTTTTGGCAACTGGCCGGTACAGGAACTGAACCCTGGACCTTGGTGTTATCAACACCACACTCTATCCCAGCACTGGCCATCCCCCAAAACAGAAAACAAAAACAAAAACACCACACTCTAACTAACTGAGCTAACCAGCCAGCTATAATTTTAAATATATATATAAATATATACATACAGTTGGTCCCTCAGTATCTGTGGGGGATTGGTTCCAGGGACCCCCCCGGATACCGAAATCCCTGGATGCTCAAGTCTCATAGAAAATGGTACAGTATTTCCATACAACCTAGCACATCCTCCTGTATACTTTAAATCATCTCTAGGTTACTTATAATGCCTACACATCATTTCAATCACGTACTCAGCATGCAACAAATTCAAGTTTTGCCTTTTGAAAGTTAGTGGTATTCCCCACCTCCCGCCATCAATTATTTTCGATCCGTGGTTGGTTGAATCCAGATACAGACTCCACAGATACAAAGGGCCTACTGTATACATATTTTCATAAAAAGAAACAATAATAGGATAAACTGAAAAACTTAGTATCTCCCATACAGTATTTTGACTATTATTCTTTAGCAGGATATATTCTTTTTTTTTTTTTTGTCCTTTTTTGAGACTGGCCGCACCACGCTCAGCCAGTGAGCTCACCAGCCATCCCTATATAGGATCTGAACCCGCGGCGGAAGCGCTGCTGCGCTCCCAGCGCCACACTCTCCCGAGTGCGCCACGGGCTCGGCCCTAGCAGGATATATTCTAAGGACAAAAAGAATCACAAAGAAAGCAAACTATATTTAGTCATTAGAACTGTTATTTTGTCTTTTTTTTTTTTTTAAAGATGACCGGTAAGGGGATCTTAACTCTTGACTTGGTGTTGTCAGCACCACAATCACCCAGTGAGCTAACCGGCCATCCCTATACGGGAGCCGAACCCTGGGCCTTGGTGTTATTAGCACCACACTCTCCCGAGTGAGCCACGGGCTGGCCCAGAACTGTTATTTTGAAATTGTCATATGTATAATGAGAAGAAAGCAAATAAGTAATTTTGTTACTATGGTTGGGAACCAAGATTTTCAAGAGTAATGATATACAAGAATAAAATCCGAGTAGCTAAGTTAAAAAACAATTTACATTTCAACTGAAAACATGGGTATGAACTCATGATTTTTCTTTCTAAAAAATGTTTGTCCTAGCTCTATCTACTGAAAATGCCTAGAAAAATGACAACCTAATAGTAATGAACTCCTAGCAACTCAGTTTGTTGTTTCTAAATATTATTTCCCGGTCCCGCCCAGTGGCGCACTGGATAGTGCGCCGCTTGGGAAGCGCGGCGGCGCTCCCACCCGAGGGTTCGGATCCCAC
>NW_007727170.1:257440-269029 GCF_000696425.1 Galeopterus variegatus | reverse complement strand
GCGCGGGGGGGGGGCACCGCCGCGGGCTGTTCCCCCGGGCCGGGCCCCCGGTCCGGTACGGGGGCAACACTGAGGGTTGCGATCCGTTGCCGGGCACGGAAAAAGACAAAAAGACAAAAAATAAATAAATAAAATAAATAAATAAATAAATATTATTTCCCATTAAAATAACAACAACAACAAAATACAAGCTGATCAGTTAGCTCAGTTTGTTAGGGTGGTGTTGATTAAACCAAGTTGCAGGGTTCAATCCCTGTAATGGCCCGCGAAAACAAAAACAAAGATCTAGTTCTTTGGAGAAATGGCCTATTTTACGTGTGTGGAAGGATAAGTACAAAATAAGCCTGCAAAATCTTGTGTCAGAAACCAAAGAAGTCATCAAAGACTAATGGAGACACTAATGTATCAATTTGAACATCAAAATGAATAATGACTATAATTCACTGAAATATATCAAATTTATAAATAGCCCTTAGCTTATAAGGACTCTTAAAAAACCTTTCATCAATCACCAACAGAAGTTGCCAGGGCATCAACTCATTACTCTGAAAACGACAAATAAAGGGGGAAGGGAGAAATCAATCATTAATCCTGCCTTTCCTGATTTCAAGTAACCAATAGTTAAGTGAAAGTTCTTTGTTACAGAATTACAGCTAATAAATATAGAAGGAATGGTATAATTAGAAATACCACCAATGTACAACACCTAATGAAATAATGGATCTGGACAATGGTGATAAATAGGTGCTAAAATCATTAGGTTATATGTGGATGGAGATACATTAAGTTGATAACACTTTTATCCACTTAGCATCACCAAAAATGAAACTAATTAGATATTATTTGCCTCCAGATGAAACAGGAAACACAAGCACCAACTAGGAAGTATTCTTGTAAAAATAAATACATAAATAATGTGAATCTATTCAAACCTCTAGTTCTAATTTCCAGTTAACAGGAAATATGGAAGTTAATGGAAGAGTAAAATGAAACCACAAAGAAACAATCAGCCAAATCCAGAATGTGGTACATTCTACAGGATATAGAACCTGGTTTCTTCAACATAAAATGGCAGGGAAAAGGGGGAGAGGACCACAACAGATGAAAAGAGACTTGAGAGACATAACGACCGAATGCTAAGTGAGCCCTATTTGGATATTTATTTTATCTCTTTCTTTCTTTTTCTTTTTTTGGTGGCTGGCTGCTGCAGGGATCGAAACCCATGACCTTGGTGTTATAAAACCTCACTCTAACCAACTAAGCTAACTGGTCAGCCTGGTTACTTTCTGAACAAACCAAACGTAAAAACATATTTTTCAGACAACCAGAGAAATGTGAATATAGACTGGGTTTTATAATATAAAGTGATTACTTAATTTTATTAGGTATAATAATGGCACAGTGATTTTTTAAAATTCCTTTTATATATCAGATATGCATACTGAAGAATATTTTACAGGTTAAAAAAATGGCAGAATATTTGAAACAAAAGATGGCAAAATGTTGATAACTGGCTGATAAATACATTATTATACTATTCTCGCCCTACTATTTTTCTTCATTAAGAAAATATTTATTGACTTTTTCAGTATATTCCATCCAGCACTAGGTAAACAAATCAGACATGTTATCTGGTCTTACAAAGTTAAGGGTCTACTGGGAGATTCAGATGTTAAACAAGTAAACAAACAAAATAAAATATTTACAAACAGCAGGATTCCATAATAAGAAATAACAGAGGGAACTTTCTTAGATGGGATGAGCAGTGAAGGCTCCTCCGAGAAAGTGTGATGGCCTTTTTTTTTAGTTTTTTCTTTTCTCTCAGACTCAAAGTATCAACACTCACTAGGTGAACTGCTGTTGATAAAGACTTTTTTTAAGAGCAGTTATCCTTAACTTAAACCTATAGATAAATATTCCAGTAGAAGAGCCACAACAGTAGAGAAGAACCTAGCAAATGTGGGAAAATGGACACCTGCTCTACTTTGTTTTTAGCAGTATTAATTCTACATCCCCACTTTGGAACAGGTACAAAAATTCAGAAAGGCCCTTAATCCCTTTCTTACTCCCTATTCTCCCCCCAGCCTCCTACATACACTCTCATGCTCCATCTTCAAAGTTCCCTAAACTTCCAAACCTCTCTGATCCCCAATCTCACCACATTTGTTGAACACCAAGTTCTCCCTTATCCAGCAACACCTGCCTGTCCGCACTCTCCCTACTTATGCAGGTCGGCTTTATATGGTTCAATTTCTCACTTCTCCAAACCCTACACTTGCCCCTGTTCTTTTATCCTACCTACCCAAGAAAACACCAACCCTATTTTTGCTTTTGTTTCTGTTTTCAGTTGGTCTAACTCACATCACTTCCCTGCTCAAGAACTTTTCTTTCTTTTTTTAAAAATAACTTTATTTAGTTATTATCTTGTAAATCACCCTCTCCAAGTATATGATTTAATGTTTTTAGTAAATTTACCAAGTTGTGCTATTAGCACCATAAATCAGCTTTAGAGCATTTTTCATCACCCCAAAAGATTCTTCATGCCCATTTACTGTTAGTCCCCGTCCCCTCCTCTCCAACTCTAGGAAACCACTAATCTACTCTGTCTTTGCTTTTTCCGGATATTTCACACAAATGAAACCATACAATAAAGTCTCTTGTGTCTGGCTTTTTTCACTAAGCATGCTTTGAAGGTTTATCCATATCGTACTATTGCTGAATAGTATTCCAATGTACACCAAATTTTGTCTATCCATTCACACACTGAAGGACGTTTAGGTTGTTTCCAATTTCCAGCTATTATAAATAATGCCGCTAAGATCATTTGTTTGCAGATCTTTGTGCAGATAAATGTTTAATTTCTCTTGGGTAGATACCTAAGAATGGAATTTCTGGGTGCTACGTATATGATTTGGATGTGTTTTGTCCTTGTCCAAATGCATATTGAAATTTGATTCTCAATGTGGCAGGGTTGGAAGGCGGGGCCTAGTGGGAGCTCTCTAGGCCATGGTAGCTGATCCTTCATAAACAGATTAATACCTTCCAGTGGAGCATGAGTCCTAGCTCTCATGGGCATGAGAGTTAGTTGTTAAAAAGAATCTGGCTTCCTCGGTTTCTCTCTTGCTTCCTATCTAGCCATGCCAATCTCTGCTAGCCTGCTTCTCCTCTAGCTTTCTGAACTGAGCTGAAGCGCCATGAGGCCCTCACCAAATGCAGCTGCCCAATTTTGGACTTTCCAGCCACCATAATCATGAGTCAAATAAACCTCTTTTCTAACCCAGCCTCAGGTATTCTATTATAGCAGCACAAAATGGACTAAGACACTGGGTCATATGGTAAATTTATGTTTAACTTTTTTAAAGACTGCCAAATTGTCTTCCAAAGTAGTGGCACCATTTTACATTCCCACCAGCAATGTATGAGGGTTCCCATTTCTCCATATCCTCCCAAACATTTGTTACTGTCTGTCTTTTACATAATACCCATTATACTGTGTATGAAATGGTAGTTCATTGTGGTTTTAATAAGGTCGTGGTATGTAAAGGAGGAGGAAGGGAGGGGGAACCCCCTAGAACATCAACCCAGGGAAACTGGTCCTCACTATTCACCCAGAAATCCTACTTTGTTTCTCTCATCTGCTTATTTTCCTACACTCCACAACAATTAATTTTATCTTCATCCACTCTCTTTAAAATTTAATCTATTTACCTCCTACAGGACCTAGCCCTACTTCCTACCTCAGAGAATAGAAATTCACAGTCCTTATCTTGACTTCCTCCTACAATACCCACAAGCATTGCGTCTGGACTCACCCTTTCCCCAGTTAAAAAGGAAATTTAATCTATTTACCTCCTACAGGACCTAGCCCTACTTCCTACCTCAGAGAATAGAAATTAACAGTCCTTATCTTGACTTCCTCCTACAATACCCACAAGCATTGCGTCTGGACTCACCCTTTCCCCAGTTAAAAAGGGTGCTGTGGAACTCCCTCTAAATGCCGACTTTTCTACAAGAGTTCTGCATCACATTCCCCCTTGACCACTTTAAGACCCATGAGTCATCAATTATCTCCTCCCCTACTTTTTGCAATATACTCTTTAACTGAATTCTTTCCATCAGTATTTAAACAGCCTCTAGCTCCAGTTAAAAAAAAGGGAGGTGTGGGGGTTAACACACGGGGCTGGCTGGTTAGCACAGCTGGTTAGAGTGCTGTGTTATAACACCAAGGTCAAGGGTTTGGATCCTTGGCCAGGTGCCAATAATAATAATAATAATAATAATAATAATAATAATAATAATAATAATAATAATAATAATAATAATAATAATAATAATAATAATAATAATAATAATAATAATAATAATAATAATAATAATAATAATAATAATAATAATAATAATAATAATAATAATAATAATAATAATAATAATAATAATAATAATAATAATAATAATAATAATAATAATAATAATAATAATAATAATAATAATAATAATAATAATAATAATAATAATAATAATAATAATAATAATAATAATAATAATAATAATAATAATAATAATAATAATAATAATAATAATAATAATAATAATAATAATAATAATAATAATAATAATAATAATAATAATAATAATAATAATAATAATAATAAATCTTCCAAGTACTGTATTCTTTAAATTCACAACCAAATTTTTTGAAAGCATTATCTATATTCCCAGTATCCATTTTTCTACCCTCCAATCACTCCTCAGCCCATACCTATCTGATTTCTATCCTTAAATCACCAACGAAGCAGGTCTAACCAGAGTCCCAATACCCTCTCAGCAATATTCAACAGAGCTAACAATTTCCTCCCTGAAACACTCTTTCTACCGGCTTCCGCAATATCTTCCTCCAGTTTTCTTTCTAACATGTTGTTGGAAGACAATTTTTCATGTCTCCCATATCACATTTCTGCATGACTTGCAAACAAGAGGCAATGACTGACTGCTTTGTTCCAGATTATCTTTTTCAAAGATGTCTATATAGTGAATAGCCTCGGAAGATAAGATAGTGTCCCCCTTCGGAGCAAAGGGCAGGCATACTTACTGTTCATTATAAGAGATTGGGTTTCCTAAGTCACAATTCCTTTTCTGTAACATAACCACTGTGTGTGCAGGTGTTACCTGGCCCTTTTCAACATCACACTGTAGAAACTGGAGCTTAGGAAATCAACAAAAATGCTGATACTAAGGATACTGCTTTGCTGTGGGTAATAAACCATTCATGTCTCTGATCCAGGAGTCCTTCTGCCCGCATTCATGAAACAATGTCAGGCTAACTTGTTAACTTGCAAGGAGGATAAAATTTTAGATCCTTTAGAGTTTTTAACACTTTCTGGGAGCCCTGTTTTGGTTTCCTTGCTAGCCTCTACTCCTTTACCTGATCTTTAAATGTTAAGAGTTCCTCAGAACTCACTTTTCTCCCCCTATACTGTCTCCCATAGGGAGGGGGTTTAACTGCTCTCACTGCTTCAATTATGACTATCAATACACCAATATTCCAAAATATTTTTCTGCAGTCCAGGTCTATCTTCTGAGCTCCAAAACCACAGGCCTAATTGCCCCCTGAACATCTCTAGTTGAATACTGATAGGTTCCCTAATTCACTAGCACCTAAACTGAACTCAGTGATTTCCTCTCAGTCCTGGCCCCTTATCACCACCTCCTCTTGCATTTCCTAACTAAGTAAATAGCAGCACTATCCATCCAGATGTTTACACCAAAATATCTAGGCAACAAACATCGTAGACAAATCTCTCTCATATATCTTTTAAATTTGTCTATCATCACCACCACCACTAAATCTAGTCCAAACCACCATTACACCATCTCTTACCTAGGTTCTCTGGGTCCTCTTTACACCCCAATACCTGTTCCAGTCAAAGGACTGTCAAAGGACTCTTAAGGGGACTGAAGCCCTTTGATCTGCGAGGTCCACTGAGATTTATTATTTGTTTTTTTCACCACTTTGACATTTGCACTGATGGTTCAAAAGCAATGATAAGTAAAACTGCTGGTGCCTTAGCAGGTCTCAAGGCAGTGGCACCAAATTATACTAGTACTTATACTGCTTATTATCACACAAAATACTAGTTTGACTTAAGAATGTCCTGATGAAGCAAGAATACCTAAGTTTATTAAATCTCAACTGCTGAGGTCAAGTCTTTTTAATAGGCTGTGTGACAAAAATGGAAAGTATGTATACAGTATTGCTGCTCAACATCAAAGTACAATGGTTGATTGATGAAAAATACTTGTGTGGCTGAGCTGCAAGCTAAATTACCCAGTTTTTTCCAAGAACATTGTTTCCCCTGTAAGAATAACCGACAAACTATGGTTATTCAAACATGGGTGTCTGGCAGACAGCTCCTCAAAAATGAATGAAACAAGCCTGGCTGCTCATTACATTAATTGGTCTTTTAGAAATACTTCCACTGAGTTAAGCAGATCTTCCAAATGTGGACACATTACATTATACAATACAGTATATAAAAAACATACATACATACTTGTTAGTATCACCACAGCCTTCTCAACACGGTGACCAGAACCCCCATGTGGCTGCATGCTCTGAAGGCCTCCTTCCTGCACCAGTACTTGAACTAAGATGTTCCCACACAGAAGACCCCTGACCTGCCAGCACTGTGACTCAATCTGCCAGCCACCAGGAGGGTCACACATTGAGCTGCCACTCCTTCTGCAAGCCCTAATATGGCCCATGAGCTCTGAAGGGCTCTTGTCCCCTACCAGTACCTATTCTCCCAATGCATACCCACACCTCTGCTGCTGATTGCCTGAGCCCCTGCCTACCCAGCAACTCCAGATAGCCCAAACCAGCAAACTTCTCTGCTATCTAGTGGGCCAAACCACATATTCTCCAATAAGGTATAAACCCCTTCCAAGTGTGTCCTTCCTCACAGTTAATAATTACTTATATTAAATTTCCTCTGTTTAATCTATCATGTGGTTTCTATCTCCTGACTAGACCCAGACTACAACATACTAAGGCACTGTACTTCACACATATCTACCACGTATGTCTCCATTACCAAACTGTGTGCTTTCTTTAACACAAGGATGCTATCTTAGGCATCTTTCATTTGTCAGAAACATGCAAGTACTCAATAAATGTTAAATGAATGGAATAGTGTTGCTGAGAGAATCATGTACCAGGTAGAAAACTGGACTAGATTACTTCTGCCTCTTCTAATCAGGAATTTCTAGAATTCTATGAATCCAGAATGCTAATCCTCTAAAAATAGGTAATCAAAAAGACATGTGGGAACCAGGATAATGGTAAATGAAACTAGGAAAGCAAGTTAATTTATGTTATCACACTTCTGAAATGAGCTGGTAACAACAGATATCCTTCTGATCAATTACTTAGTGGAAGATCCAACAGGTGATTCAGGCTCTGAAAAAAGAAGCTGAGGCCTGCTGTTTTATATGGGAGGCAGCTGAGGAAAGGCAGACGCAGGCTCCCAGGACTGCAGACCCTTCTATTCAAGGCTAAACGGCTGCTACAAGATTAGGCAACACACTGTCTCTCTCACTACAGACGTCACAAACTGTTGGCCCACAGATATGTTTTGGTTGTTCAACACAAAGTTTTAACATTTTAAAATTTAATTGCCAACATTTAAAAAACAGAGGATTTTCACATAAGAATCCAAATTTCTAACTTCTTTATATGGGGCATGTGCTCTACTGTTTGCCACAACTCCCATCAGTTTCATTTCACTTATTTATGTTGCCTCTTTGATCCCTGTAAGTATGAGCTTGCAACCCCTGGTGTAACAGGTTTTACAAGCATAAGCTTTTGAACCACAGATTTTTTGTTCATTTTTCTCTTCCGCCCCTTAGTAGGTAATGATACTTAGTAGTGGGACCTTGGCCAAGTGGATAATAACAGAACTTACAGAACCAGATATATTAAATTATTAATGTAGTTTTAATAAAAGTCAGATTTTTTTAAATGTCAATTTTATTACTGACATAATCAAGCTGGGAAAGAGAATGGCACGGGGGGGGGAGGGGGAAATGTTGGTCTTGAAATCAGAAGATATGGCTCTAAAACTAAGTTTCCTCACTTAGAAGGCAAATTGACCTTAAGCAAATTACTTAGATTTTTAACCTTATTTTCCTCATCTGTATAAAGGGAATTTAAAACTCTCTTCCCTGCCCACCATGAAGCAATGTAGTGAAGTAAAAGAATTTTGTTATTTGTAAAAATGGAAAATTCCAGGTTTAAACAGTAGATGAAGAAATCACCTATAGGGAATATAAGTATTAACAACTGGCTAGTAAGCAGGCTTCAGATAACTAAAATATGACAGAAAAATACACCAGACTGAAAGAAGGCAGGGGAACATTCAAAGACTGGAGAAGGAAGTACTATAGGCCTACGGAACGCCCAAAAGAGATGGTATGATGGTATCTCTGGTGTCCAGACTCGGAAAGAGGGCTAGGGTAAGAGCCAGCTACAGTAGCTGCAGGGCAAACCTAAAAACCCCTGCTCAAGGACAGAGGCCTGGGGGGCTGGCCGGTTAGCTCAGTTGGTTAGAGCTCAATGTTAAAGCATCAAGATCAAGGGTTTGGATCCCCATATAGGCCAGCCACCAGAAACAAAACGAAAAAAGGACAGAGGCCTGGAGAAAAGATTAGGAAACTGTTCTAGAAGGCCATGTAATCCCAACAGACCTGGCAACAAGATTAATTTATATCCATGGCTGACTATAGTCAAGGTATTGTTTCTGTCTCTAGTAGAACCAAGCTGGACAGATTTCCAATAAAGAAACTCTGACCTTGGGTTTTGTTTTTGTTTTTGTAATACATTGCCATTAAGAGAGTCCAAGAAAACACAAAAAGAGAAAACAGATTCCTATTTAAGATTTTTTCCCCACTCATTGTAAAGGTTGAGAAAACCAGAAAAATAATACCTATTATTGATGAAGGTGCAGAAACACATACTCTTCTCATACACTAGTGATAAGCATGTAAACTGGCACTAATTGCTAACATAACAAACATACTTCACTGTCCAAAATACTACCCATGAAATGGTCAGTTCTCACTGTCCTGTTGCCTCCTGGCTATAGCACTGAAGCAAGAGCCAATCCGTTGGCAGGACAGTGACCAACAGCCTGGTGAGAAAAGATACACTAGGACAATTAGATTCATCTCTCAGGAATTTGTAATCAGGACACAGACAGACCGAACCAGAAAGGTGTCAAGAGCTAAGCTAGGGCCTGAGGTTGCTATTTGGGGCCATGTACAAAGTACGCATGCAGAAGAGGCTTGTCTGCCATGAAGTACAGGGAGCAGAAGGAAAAGGGGCAGAAATCTGAAGCCCCTGAGAGAAAAAAATAGAGTTTCCTCAATTCTGGCCCAATGCCCATTTTCTTGAGAGACAGCCACATTTCATTGACCTGGGAGCTCTGTATTATTACAATAATTCTTTCTTCACTTGAAGTAGTGGGCATCCGTTTCTTGCATCCAAAAGGGCCTAATCTAGAACAGAAATTAGCAATAAAAGCAGTGCTGAAACCAACAGACCCTTGGACAAAATATGGAGGTTGGTAAGCACACAGCTATGGCATGGAATAGTAGGATCATGTTAGGTAAAGGTAATCCTAAGACATTTATACACTATGTATACACATTATAAGTAAACTATTTCATTGCTTACCCAACTCACAGCCCTTTTCCAGAGTCCATGGAAAAGAGAAGATTAGAAAACACAGACTTGTGTCCCTTCCAGCAAGATAACTGGACCAGCAATAGATACGTGACAAATCCAGTCAAAACAGCTTAAAACAATAGGTGCAAAAGTCACCTAGAGGTACAGTCTTAATTAGTGACTATATTGAGCATTATACAAAATGAGTAAGTAAAGTAGGCTGTAGAGATAGAAGACTAGTGTAGATGTATAAAAAGACACAGGGATAGGGCCGGCCCTGTGGCGCACTCAGTAGAGTGTGGCGCTTGGGAGCGCGGCGGCGCTCCCTCCGAGGGTTCGGATCCCATATAGAGACCGGTCCGCTCATTGGTTGAGCGTGGTGCGGGCGCGACACCGAGGGTTGCTATCCTGTTGCCGGTCGCGGTATGGGCGCGACACCAAGGGTTGCGATCCTGTTACCGGTCACGAAAAAAGACAAAAAGGAAAAAAAAAAAAAAAGACACAGGGATAAAGAGATCAGACAGCCTTCAAGTGAGAAACAGAACAGCCACCTCTGGAGTAGAAATTCTGGTTCCTATGAGATCTGACTATGCTTTCTTTCATTGTCTTTGGATATCTGGAAACTACATCTTTTTTATATAAGCGAGTTTTGTTCCTTATAGTCCAGGGTAAAGACAGGAACAAACAGTACAATATACAGTAAAAGTATAAAAATAAAAGTATATGATGGTAGTGGAGAAAACACTTTCAACCCAACAATTCTATACAATGATAAGCTTGTACAAAAATTTAAATATTAGCACATACATAGTAGCTTTATTTATAGATAGAGAAAAGTTGGTAACTACCTCAACATTCAAAGGTCTGTTAACAACCATAATGCATTCATACCGGCAATACTGTGCAGCCATCAGAAGCTGTAGAAAAGTATAGGTATTCCTTTCTATCTGAACTCGTGCTTCTTGACTCAGAAACCAAACAGATTCATATAGCAAGGGATACTTGTATTCAGTGACATGGAAAGATGTTCATGATATATTAAGTGAAAAAACGGTTACAAAACAATATATATTGTGTTTTCGTTAAAAGTAGCACATTTACATTTATTTGTATATACATATAAAAATGAAACTTTCTGTGTTGTCTGTAATGTTCTCTTTTTTGGTGATTCTTATAAACAATAAAAACTCTCCCAAAAAATTAAATACAGATTCTCTTTCAGAGACTCCAAGGTAGGATGCAGCCACCAAATCCTGGCTCTACTGCAGAACCGAACAGTAACGTGGATAAAAAAGCAAGCGGTCAGGAAGGAAAAAAGAAAGGGTGAATGAAATGACCCAAGGTAAAGAAGGGGGCCTGGGGCTTTCCACCAGTGGAAGGCCCTATTGCCTAGTAACTGCCACTCTCTAAATTCACTCTAGCCAAGCCAGTCTCTTCACTGTCTCCCACCTCTCATGTTTCTACTATGCTGTTCACTCTAATTCTCTAATGTTGACTGTTCTCCATCATGCCCTCTGTTTAATAGCAATTCAAGTCTCAGTTCCTTCAGAAAGCAGTCTCTGGATATTTCAGGTAACAGTAATTTCTCCCTTCCTTGGAAATAGGTATATTTCCAAATTCAGAGATCTACTTAAGAGAGTTCCTCAAAATCTCTGTTCCTAATCAGTACACTGGAGTGCCAGCTCCAGAGCACCAAAGGGCAACTCCCCACAAGTGAAATCACATAAGATCAACATGTAAGCAATGTCTAAGATGTATCCACTTCCATAAAGATACCTTGAGTATAAATTTGGGAAGCAAAAAGATAAATGGCAGTAAAAAAAAAAAAAAAAAAAAAAAAAAAAAAAAAAAAAAAATATTTTGTTTTT
>NW_007727170.1:219803-257422 GCF_000696425.1 Galeopterus variegatus | reverse complement strand
CAGAGCACCAAAGGGCAACTCCCCACAAGTGAAATCACATAAGATCAACATGTAAGCAATGTCTAAGATGTATCCACTTCCATAAAGATACCTTGAGTATAAATTTGGGAAGCAAAAAGAAAAAAAAAAAAAAAAAAAAAAAAAAAAGCAGAAATCAAATAATTTGTGTTGTACTCCATCTAAAGACAGAATAAGAGGACATTAGGTTAGTGAGGCAGACAGTGTAGGCTGGTTCACTCACCACCCACTCCCAACCACTTCTCTGTTCCCTTCTTTACTGTTTAAGCTGTAAAACTAAAACACTCCATCTTTCAGCCTTCTTAAAGCTAAAAGTGGCCACTGACATTTTGGCCAAAGAGCCAAAAGGTCCTGGGAAGAGCTTTTCTTCCTTTTGCCATTCCCTTTGCTTGGAACATGAACATAATGCCTGGAGGTGCAGCAGCTATTCTGCAACCAAAAGAATAAAAGCAAGATGGAAAGAAAGGACAAGCCTGGATCTGCTGAGATTGATGCTACACAGTCCCAGTATGCCCACCACCTCTTGTTATGTAAGAAAAATAAACCCTTATTTGTTAAAGTCACTGTACAGCAAGTTTTCAGTTCTTGCAGCTGTAGGCATTCCTGACACAGTTACCATAGAGCTCAGAATAGTGGTTCTCAACTATCTTTCTTCCCCAACATACAAGTATGAAGGATAAAATACATTCCCTTCATTAATAGTAACTCATTACAGTTGTGCTTCTCAACCTAGCAAGCATCAGAATGTGGAATGGGGGCAGAGAAGACAGTGACCCTGAATTTTGGTTAGTACCAAAGCAATCTCTCTTGGTAAGCACGTGTCTGGGAAGCAACTCAATCTGGTCCTTCCAAAAATACAACAAGGATTCTTTGTTCTGACGCCAGACAAGCAAAATACATTCTATCCAAGTTGCTCTTTTCTTTCAAAGTCAATTCTTCTTTCAAATTTTATTCCCTCTTAGGTAATTATTAGGAAATTACTTCAGTAATTATTAGGAAATTACTTCAGTAATTATTAAGAAATTACTTCAGTAATTATTAAATTACTTCAGTAATGATTAATAAATTACTTAAGTAATTATTAATAAACCCCTCAAAATAATCACTCTATGAAAAAAATCAGGGTATTGAACACACAGAAATAAAAACCAGATTTGTTTCCAAGGCATTTATATTTACAGGTATTCTACTACTGCATTTATCATGGTTATAAAAACTCTGGTAACTGTGGAATTATGTACAGATGTGCTCTTTACAGTTATGTATAAATTTCCATAACAACTTATTTTCCAACAGAGATAATTTAACTTTTATATTATTAATCATTGTTTTTCCATGCATATTACAATTGTTTTTGATAGTTTCCTACTGTTTCCCTGCATTTAGGAAATACAGGCCATCTTCAAGTAGGCACATTTCCACAAATTATCCACAAAACGTATTTATACTCAATTTTTAAAACATCATTGTATATGTTCTTTCAATTTATTAAGCTATAAATCTGGGTTAAAAAAAACAAAATCACTAGATATTTTGGAGACGTAAAAGGAAATAAAAGACCTTTCCTATATACAATCAATTTAGCTGTTCCTTTTCAAAATTAATGCAAATTCATCATAAGTGAAGGGATAAAATAAATGTGAACGAAAGACATATGGTACTAAGAAAAGGACCAACCTCTCTTAACAAACATATCGATACAAATCGCTATAATTAAACATGCAAGGTAAAGGATATTATTCTCATTTTACTGAACTGTTTATTTTTAAATGGCAACCTAATTCTAAGATGGGATCTTCTAAGGTACTCCAAAATATCTAAATCTCACAATGCACAAAAAAATACTGCATATGGCTGTGTAGAATATCTAAATTCATCAAAATCTACAAAAGATCACAAGAACAATCCTCTTAATTAAATTAAATAATGCAAGAAGAAACAAGATTAAAGAAAAGCCTCCTCCAAAACTGACTGCAATAAATTTGGCATTTAATTTCTTTTCATGTAGTTTTCACTAAAGTTTGCAAAGAATAATCACTCTTCCAGGCAGGTCTATCCTTCACTGGTCTGGTTGAGAAAATTACTCAGCTGTCAAGACTTCTATCCAATGCCCTGGAGGTCAGCCATGTTCACTCTTCTGAGACCACAGTGAAAGGTTTGACCCTAATCAGGTGTGTGTAAATGTCTGCCAAAAGTGTTGGTGTGCAGGTCAGGGCAAACCATGCCCAGTACAGGAGAACAACTAAAATCAATGGGCCTTATTCATGATTCCCATTCAAAGGATGGCATAAGGAATAATTGTAAACACTGTTCACTTGAAAAAGTAAAATATACATTTAATTGGTGTAGAGTATCATCAGTCAGGTTTTTCTAAAAAACAGCATTTCTAGTTTCCTTGAGGAAAAGTTATTGCTTAATTAACTCAGATTTCTAAATGAGAAGTTATGGTATGGACTTACATTTTCCTCAGACAAAAGTCCCAAGATGAGTTTTTAAAATGGTAGAGGGCTGCCTGGGCCGGCCTGTGGCTCACTCGGTAGAATGCGGTGCTGCTAACACCAAGGCCATGGGTTCGGATCCCATATAGGGATGGCCGGTTCGCTCACTGGCTGAGCGTGGTGCTGACAACACCAAGTCGAGGGTTAAGATCCCCTTACCGGTCATCTTTTAAAAAAATAAATAAATAAATAAAATAAAATAAAATGGTAGAGGGCTGCCTGGTTTGCTCAGTTGGTTAGAGCGCTACTGGTTTGGATCCCCTTACTGGCCAGCCATCAAAAAATAAAATAAATAAATAAAATGGTAGAGATATGTATAGATGTACCTGTTACAACATGGTGGAAATAAATTTAAAATTTCTTCGGCTCAGCTTGACAAATTCATTTTAATTAGAAACTAAACAAACCAAAGAAAGTGTAAAGCAACATTACCATACTTGGTGCCTCCAAGTTTAGGTACATTGAAGAACTTCTTATGCGAACTGTCATTTAATGTTTCAATAAGGTACTCAAAGGCGTATCCTGAAAAAAGAATATACTTTCATTAAATACAACTATAAAGTATCTTACTCAAAGTAAAAATACCCAGAAATCAGGTTTGTCCAATAGAATTTTCTGCAGTGATGGAAATGTTCTATATCTGCAACGTCCAATAAGGTAGCCAGTAGCCACATATGGCTATTGAGCACTTGAAATGTGGTTACAGCCACATACTGGGAAACTGAATTTTTAATTTAATTTTAATTAAAGTCACATGTGGCTAGTGTCCACCATATTGGACAGTATAGCTCTAAACCATGAACTCTACTCATGTAAAAATTGGTAATATAATTTACTCCCGAAATGAGTTAATAAATACCTGAAAAGGCCAATAAGATTGACTTAAATGATGTATTCGGATATTTTGGAAAGACATATCCTGAAAACTACATAAGTACATACGGAATAATTTGAGAACTCCACAATTATGTGAGAGGGATTGATTTTTTAAAAAACAATCAAAAGACGGATTTTTACAGAGCACTGAACATCAAAGACAAAATCAAAACCAAATCAAAAAACTTCTCAGGTAAGACCTCGATAGGACTGAAGACTGAAGGTAAAAACGAACAACAAACTAGCTAGGTAAATTAGCATACTCTCTCTATTAGAGACATGTCCTTCTGGTTTTGCACGAACTGAAGCTGAACTACAAAGTCAAAGACCTAGGGGTCTCATTTGAATGTGCCCCAGTTCCTTATGTTCTTGGGGAAAGTGGCAGGGAAGCAGCCCTGAGGTTGAAAAGAACCTTCAGATCTTTTGTGCAGACTCATTGCGGTGGGTGGCAGGACCCTCAACACTGTCAGGGCCTTCGTTCAAAATGAGAAGAGATACGCACAGCTCACTTCCAGAACCGACAGTGTTTTTTCTCGTTTTTGTAGAGGGGGTGGTAGGGAGAATAGACTGCCTGCTGCAAAAAATAGTCGGGGAACTGGCTGACTAATGTTCATTCGGCCTCGATCGCCCCTTATTCTACTTCCAGAGGCAGAGAGGGAAGGGCTCGAGGCTGGAGAGTGGAATAAACAACTAGCTGCGTGACATCCAAGCAAGGAGACACTGGGCCCCCCATCCTCACCGCTCACAAATGGGGGGCGGGGAGGGGAAGATGGTGGGCCTCTCTCTGCCCCTGGTGTTACTGACGGGGGGCCAGAAAGCCGCTGGCAGCAAGCGGCGGCCACCAGGATAAGATGCGTGCGGGTCAAGGCCAGCGCCGAGCGGACGGCCCTGCTGGGGTCGCGCTGGGGGATGGGGGTGGGGACTGGCTTCCACGGCCTAGACGCAGAGAACGCGGCCCAGTAGGCAGGCCCTGAGGGAAGCACTACCCGAGCCCCGAGGGCCCCAGGCACCCGCCGAGCGACTCCAGGCGAGAGAAGCAAGGAATACGGCTCCCGAGCAGCGCGCGTTTCCAAAGGCCAGACCCGAGTTAGCGGCCCGAAACTGACCTGTACTTGGGGCGTCCATAGCCGGAGACCATATTATCCCTGCGGGGAGGGGGCCGGCGGGGGAAAGAAGGGGAGGCCGGGCGGGGAAGAAGGGGGTGGAAGACAGGCCGACTGGGAACGGAGGAAGGAAGGAAGCAATCTCGCGCAAACACCGCGAGAGCCGTAGAGTCGGCCCGGGTCTGCGCTCGCGGGATTTGCTGCCTAACTCCCGCGAGACTTCCTGACGAAAACAAAGAGGGGCGGAGCTAGCCAGAAGGCGTTTCCTTGCGCAGTCGCCGTTGTCTTCGCTAGCGGGGCGGAGCGCTAGGAGGCTGTAGCGTAGGCGTTACTAGCTTGGCCCCCACAGCGATCCGTTACTTGCGGCCTAAAGGACAATTTTGGTTCTGAGGACTGGCGGTGTGTGGGGTCCTGCGAGGTGTCTTCGGAATCGGAATTCCTAGTAAAAACAATTTATGGAGAGCCGCTTTCCCCTAAAAGGAAAGCTATACACTAACCTGTCATGTGGGTAGCCCACACGCGTGTTCTCTAGAGGTGGCTGGACTGACGTGGCAAGTAGGAGGCGCTCCACTGATTGTTGAATGAATTAACTTTTCCGTTTCTGCTTGATTCCTTTCCAGTAGCGGTTAATCATGCTTAAATCTCTCCGTCCCTCCTCAGCTCCTCCAGTCCCTACATTTTTCTCCCCCTGCAGCCTTATCTCCTGGTGGCAGCCAACTTCCCAGAGTTGCTTGTGCCCTTCCCCTCCCAACTCCTTATCCCTGGCTTTCACTCCCAGAAATGCCTCTGGCCAAGGTCAGCCATAACTCCACTTTATAATCTCACATTTTTCAATCCTTACTCTGCTTACAGTCTTCCCCTTGTTGAGAAATAGGGGTACCTTTCCACCAGTTTCTGTGACCCCCAGACTACTTCCCCCCCCACCCACCCCTTAAGGGTGCTCCATCTCAGTCTCCTCTGCAGGCCCCTTCCTCTGCCAAGCCATTATATGTACTGGGCATTAAATGTACCCCAGGGCTCTAGCCTTGCACCACTTCTCACCATTTCCCCTGCCCCATCTTACTCTCTCCTTTGGCTCCAGTCATACTAAATATGTTGATGTTTCCCAGTCTACCTGAAACCCAAACCCATCTCCTAAGCCCAGAGGTGTATATCCTAGTACCTGTTGGATGCTTCCACATGCCACAGACACTTCAGACTCAAAATCTCCAAAACTGAACTCATTTCCCCCTTTAAACCCACTATTCTTTCTGTATTGTCTGTATTAGTGAATGGCACCGCCATCCGCCCAGTTGCCCAAGCCAGAAACCAACACATTATCCTTGACTCCTTCACCCTCTTCTTCTAATCAGTGACCACAAGCCCTGTCAACCCAAACCCCAATATATTTCCTCTATTTATTCACCTTTCTATATTTTGTAATGTCTCCTTTACTATCTTGGTATAAAATTCATAGGCAATATAACCTACACAAAAATAGTAATCCATATAATGCCCTAACTGTAGTATACAGAAGAAAAAAAGGAAAGTAATTTACAAAATAGGTCCAGGGTTCAATCCCAGTTCTGGTCAGCTGCCAAAAAATAGTAATCCATATAATGCCCTAACTGTAGTATACAGAAGAAAAAAAGGAAAGTAATTTATTACAAAATAGGTCCAGGGTTCAATCCCAGTTCTGGTCAGCTGCCAAAAAAAAAAAGAAAGAAAATAATATGTATTACAATATATAGGGACACAGGCATGTCTGTATTAGATGACATAATGCAGTAGTCAGGTGCTTGCATCTATGTATAAGTTTGGTTTCACAGAACATAAGATAATATTAAACTCAATATGGTCAACACTTTTTATTTATTTCTGACATTTCAAAATAAGGATTAAATATGTACATTTTTATCTCTCTTTATGTATTACATATTGCATGCATAAATATACATACCATGAATGCATATATGAGGGTAGTTCAAAAAGTTCATTTATTTGTGTTATCTTTTAATTCCATTTTCCATGAACTTTTTGAAGTACCTGCATATGTAATAAATGCACATATATATATAATATATACATATATATTGTGAATGATCAGCTCAAATGACTAATAAAAACATTGTGTTGGTGACTCAAATATTGGAAATGTCACTGTTGATGGGAGATTATCTGAAATGGTGAATAACTCTTGGTAAAGTTCCAAATAGAATAAAATATAACCTTTCATCTTTTTAATCCAATAGTTGTATTCCTGGAAAATTCAGTGTATATTAAAATACACTAATTACTTTGTTTTTATTTGTAAATGGGGTTAAGTTCTAGGCTCAAATAATTTTCTTAAATTTTTTTTTGGCAGCCAGCCGGTACAGGGATTGAATTCTGGACCTTGGTGCTGTCCACACCATTCTCTAACCAACTGAGCTAACCAGCTAGCCGTAGGCTGAGATAATTATAAATAAATTTGTCGTTATTTTTATGATTGTGTGTTTACCTCCTGAATATCTGAGAACATGTTCAATGGGGGATCTTGTTTGATTCTTTGTTGTGATTCTATCCTGTGGAATGCAAGCAATCTAACATTCATTAAATACCAGAAATGCCTCTATCATGGTGACAACCAAAAACACCCTTTCATTTTCCCAGGGTCCTGTTTCCATTGAGAAGCACTAACTTAGATCACTCACAATGTGTCCCTTGGTGGCTAGATGCATTGCTTTTCTTTTTTTTAACAATTTTTTTGAGATTTAACTCACATACCAAAAAACTCATTTTTAAACATTTTATTTTGTGATATTGTAGATTTACATGCAATTGTATGACATAATAGAGATCCCATACAATGTATTCTTCACCCAGTCTTCCCCCATGTGACATAGTACAATATCTAAATTAGGAAATTGACATTGATACAATCCTTCCATCTTATGCAGGTGTGCATGTGTGCATGCATGTGTGTGTATGTGTATTTAGTTTACATGTATAGATTTGTGTGACCAACACCACAGTCAAGATACAGAACATTTCCAAGGCTCCCTTGTGTTGCCCTTTTATAGCCACATCTTTCCTAATTGGCTGCCACTTCCTCATTCCCTACCCCCTACTCCCCCAACCCCTCACTAGAACGATTAATCTGTTCTCCATTTTGAATGGAATCATGCAGTATATTTTCACAATACGTTATTTCACGTTATGTTTCCAGTGAGATTTTGTGTACTCCAGTGATATTTTAAGCACTTATTTAGATCAGTATCCTGGGCAATGTCCAGTCTGGTTCATCTCTTCTTGTTTAACTAAACTTTTTATTTTGGAAGAAAACTCAAGGATACAGAAAAATTGCAAGATAATTACAATGAAGTTTCTTATACACTTTACCTAGATTTATTTATTTATTGTTAATATTTTGCCACATGTGCTTTCTGTGTGTGTGTGTGTGTGTGTGTGTATATATATATATATATCTCACATATTTCATGACAAGATCCTCATTATTTCTTATTCTAATTCTTTTCCTGAGCCATTTCAGAGTAAATTTCACAGATTATGACCCTTCAGCCCTAAAAACTTCATCATTTATCTCCTAACAGCAAGGACAATCTCTTATATAACCACAGGGCAAGGATCAAATTCAGGAAACTGAACATTGATACAATACGATAAATTGTATTAATACAATTCATATTGAAATTTTATGAATTCAAATTATCAAATTTATGAATATGAATAATCCATATTCAAACATTGGTAAATTTATAATCTATATCCCAATTTTGCCGATTGTCCCAATATTGTCCATTCTAGAAATTTTCTTCCCAGCCCAGAATCCAATTCAGGATCAAGCCATTGCATTTGGATGTCATGTCTGTTTAGTCCCCTATAATTTGAAACAGTTCCTTAGCCTTTCATTTTCTTTTATGGTATCAACATTTTTTTAAGAGTACTGGCCCATTATCTTTTAGAATGTCCTTTAATTTGGACTTGCCTGATTGCTTCTTCATGATTAAATTTATATTATGCATTTTTTGCAGGAATACCACATAAATGATGCTGTGTCCTTTCTATCATAACAGGAGGCACCTGATTTCACTTAGTTCCTTTTTTTGGTAACTGAGCAACCTCTTAACTTAAAATCAGAACCAGGGTTTAAGCCCAAGTTCACAGGACTTTAGAGCCAATGTTTTTACTCATCCACAGCTCTGTGATTAGACATGGTCTCAGTTTTTGCAGGGGGTAGGGTTGGAGGTTCCTTAGACTTTCTGAATCTTCTCAGTATGACCTTTCAGTAACTAAGCTGAGTGCTGCCATGTTCTTTTGATTTATGTTTTAGTTCTACACAGAGAAAGCCTATTTGGTTATTGATAATTCCAAAATAAATGCCATATCTTAAAAAAAATCAAAACCATGATAAACAAGAACGCCTGCCATTCTGTGGCTCACCCTTGAAGGCACTGCTGAGCTTGATCATGGGTAAGATAACAGCAGTCAGCTGCCAGCCCTTGGCATGTTAAACCTAAGGGAGCCATTGTATACACAAAACAGGCAACTTTGTGTTCTGCCCATCTAGTTGAGAGGAATATAGATAAAAGTTTTTTCATTTTGCCAGTAAGAATAGAACACACATTTAAAGTTTTTAGAATTTCACTGAAATCCCTATCAAGCAAGTGGTTAAGAATGTTGATATAGGCTTACAGTGCAGAAACTGTCCTTGGAACTCTGTTAAGACATAAAAGAAACAGAAAAGAACCTTATTCCCTTTTCTAAGGGAAAAGGCAGAATTACCATCAGTAAAATGACATAGAAACATAAACTTCAAAAGTACTGTTATGGGTTTAAGTGTGTTCCCCCCAAATTCATATGTTGAAGTCCTAACCCCAAGTACCTGTGTCTGTGACCTTATATGGAGACAGGGTCATTGCAGATATAATTAGTTAAGATGAGGTCATACTGGAGTAGGGTTAGTTCTAATCCAATGTCTGGTGTCCTTAGAAGAAGAGAAAATAAGCACATAAACACATAGAGGGAAAGCAACCATGTGAAGAAACAGATACACACACAGGGAGAACGCTATGTGACTATGGAGGGAGAGGCTGGGGTGATGCATCTGTAGGCAAGGAGGGGAGCCTGGACCAGATCCTTCCCACAGCCCTCAGAAGGGTCCAACCCCACCAACACCTTGATTTCTGACTTCTAGCTTCAAAATTGTGAGACAGTCAACTTCTGTTTTTATGCCAGCTAGTCTGTGACAGATAATTATGGCAGTTCTAGGAAACTAATACAAATACCTTCTTGGAATATCCAAGGTACAATGAAGACAGTGTAGTGGAACAGTCAGGAGAACTGGGTTTCAATCCCAGCTCAGCCCTAGACTTGCTGTGTGCCCTTACCCAAATGAATTAATGTATCAGACCACAGCTATAAAATTAACGGATTAAAGTAAATCTTCTTCTAGGCTCAAGAACGATTTTATATTTCTACTTTCAGTCATACGCACTGTATTAGTTTTCTGTTGCTTATAACAGAATATGTGAAATTGGGAAATTTATAGGAAAATGAAATTTATTTCTTACAGTTCTGGAGGCTGGGAAGTCCAAGGTCAAGGGAGCACATCTGGTGAGGGCCTTCTTGGTGGGGTCTCTCTACAGAGTCCCATGGCAACACAGGGCATCACATAGCAAAGGCTGAGCAAGGGCGTGCCAACATGTTCACATGCTCTCCTTACAAAGTCCCCAGTCTAATCCTGTGATAACCATTCACCCATTAACCCCTTACTCCATGAATGGATTAGTCCATTCATGAGTACACTGCCATCAGGGCCTTATTGCCTTTTTTTTTTTTTTAATAAGATGACCGGTAAGGGGATCCCAACCCCTGGCTTGGTGCTGTCAGCACCACACTCTCCCGAGTGAGCCACGGGCCGGCCCTCTTATTGCCTTTTAAAGGCCTCACCTTTCAAGTGCTATATTGGTAATTAGGCTCCGGGGATCCCAACCCCTGGCTTGGTGCTGTCAGCACCACACTCTCCCGAGTGAGCCACGGGCCAGCCCTCTTATTGCCTTTTAAAGGCCTCACCTTTCAAGTGCTATATTGGGAATTAAGCTCTCACATGAGCTTGGGGTACATTAAAACCATAGCATGCTCATTCCTTTGTCTCTGTCATCAAAGAAACCATGAAGTCCTATCAAACTAGAATTCCTAAATATCTCTTGGTTTCATCTCCTCCATCATTAATTTACGTTCTGATCATTTCTCACTTGGACCATTATGTTGGATTGAACCAAATAAAGTTGATGACATTTGACCATTTTTAACCAAAAAAACTTGTGATTTTTATATTGTCAACCTAACAGTCATTTCCTAACTGGTTTTCCTGCGTTAGGCTTGCCTCCCACACCCTCTCACCATTGCTCCAATCACCCTTTCCAACTCCACCAGGATATTCTTTCTGAAAGGCAAATCTGATCATGTTTGTTTAAAATCCTTCAAATTCTCCCCTGTAGACTTCATGATGAAATCAGAACTTCCTAGCCCAGAATTTGAGGCCTTTTGGGGGCCTGATCCTTGCCTACTCTCCAGTCTTACCTCTTGACACAAGCCCCATTCTTACCTAACACTGCACTTGTTACGAGCTGTGCAGTTTGGGGCAAGTTACTTCTCTGAGCTGCAGTGTTTTCAACTGTGAAGTGGGGACAATAACACTGACTACTTGGATTGTTGTGCCAATTAAATGTATGTGAGGGGTTATATTAGTTTCCAGTTGAGGCTGTAACACACAAACTTAGTGGCTTAAAACAACACAATTTTAGACTGGCTGGTTGGCTCGGTTGGCTAGAGTGCAGCCTTGTAACCCCACAGTCAAGGGTTTGGATCGCTGCACTGGCTAGCCACCAAAGAAAGAAAAAACCCCACAATTTTGTTATCTTATAGTTCTGGAGATTAGAAGTCTGAAATGGATCTCACTCGGCTAAAATGAAGGTGACAACAGGACTGCATTCCTTTCTGGAGGCTCTGGGGAGAATCCGTTTTCTTGCCTTTGCCAGCTTATGGAAACTTCTTTTATTCCTTGGTCCATGGCTCCCTTCCATCTTCAAAGCCAGCAATGACATCACTCAGACCTCTGCCTCTTTGATCTATCTCTGACTCTCCTGCCTCGCTCTTTCACTAAGGAGACTTGTTATTACAAGAGCCCACCTGGATAAACCAGGATAATCTCCATATCTCAAGGTCAGCTGATCAGCAAACTTAATTCCATCTGCAGCCTTAATTCCTCCTTGCCATGTAACATAACATATTCACAAGTTCCAGGGATTAGGACATGGACATCTTTGGAGGAGTGGGAAGAATTATTCTGCCTATCACAGGGGTCTATCCTGGTGAAGACATGTATCTAGCACTCAATGAATCATTCCCATAGACTTTGAAGAACAGATGAAGAACATTTTACCACACTTAGTGGGAATCAAAGAAGGTTTCTGAGACAAAATGATATCTAAGCCAAGTCCATTTAAAAATTTCTGCCATGTATTGAATATCTCAGACACTGTCCAGACGATTTGTGTAAACTGTTTGCAATCCTCATAATAACCTTGAAGATATATATTATTATTAGCCCTGTTGTACAGATAAAAAAAACCCTAAGGTTCATAGATGTGGGAAAATACAATTTCTCATCAGTTGGTAGAACTAGAAGAAGTCAGTTTTGATAAGAGTGAAAGAAGAAAATATCCAGGTGGCCAAACGAAGTGTCTGAGTACCAGGAGGGATATTTGGGGAGAGAGAGTTTATTAGTCCATCTCTGTTGCTTATAACAAAGTACCTGAAACTGGTAACTTATAAAGAAATAAAATTTATGGGCCAGCCCGTGGCTCACTCGGGAGAGTGCGGTGCTGATAACACCAAGGCCACGGGTTCGGATCCCATATAGGGATGGCCAGTTAGCTCACTGGGTGAGCATGGTGCTGACAACACCAAGTCAAGGGTTAAGATCCCCTTACTGGTCATCTTTTAAAAAAAAAAAAAAAAAGAAAGAAAATTTATTTCTTACAGTTTCAGAGGCTGGGAAGTCCAAAGTCCAGGGAATGCATCTGGTGAGGGTCTTTTCCTGGAGGTGACTCAATAGCAATGCAGGCTATCATGTGGTGAATGGCTTGAAGAAGAGAGAGAGAGCTAAGCTGATCACTTGATCTCCTTATAATAATAGGATTTTCCACCCTCTTAACACTGTCACAGTGGGAATTAAGTTTCTGATACATGAAACTTTGGGGGAACAAGCATAGGGTACATGTTCCCATCCAAAAAGGGAGAAATAGGCCAAAAGAAAGGAGTAACAGGTCCTAAACAAGTCTGAAACCCAGCAGGACAGGTATTCAATTTTAAAGCTGGCGAATCACATACCTTGACTCTACGTCCAGCATTCTCTACACCCTGGTGTGGGAGTTGGGTCCCTAAGTCCTTGGATAGCCCCACTCCTATGGCTTTCCTGGTCTCGGGCCATGCTCCAGCTCTCACAGCTGGACATCGCACGCTGGTAGCTCTATAGTTCTGGGGTTTCCATGGCAGTCCTGCTCCCACTGCTCCACTAGGCATGGCCCTGGTGGGGGGTCTCTGCTGCAACTCCGACCCCACATTTCCACTCAGTATTACTCCAGAGAAGGCTCTCTGCAGTGACTCCACCCCCTCAACAGATTTCTTAGATTCCCAGGCTTTTCCAGACATCCTTTGAAATTAGGGTGGAACAGTTCGGGCACTCTGCGAGCCAGCAGATCTAACAACACATGGACACAACCAAGGTTTCCTGCTTATATCTTTCAAAGCTGTAGGTCTAGCAGCACCTGGATCCAATTTAGCCACAACTAGAGCAGCCTGGGTGCGGGGAGTGGCATCTCAAGGTGTACTTAGGCAGTGAGCCTATGGAGGGTGCCTTGGGCCTTTTCCCCACAACCATTCTTTCTCCATAGTTCTCTGGGCCTGTGATGGGAAGAGCAGCCTCAAAGATCTCTGAAATGCCTTCAAGGTCTTTTTTCCCATTCTCTTGGCAATCCATTTCTTCTGTACTAATCTCCTTAGCAAACAGTCACTGGGCTACACCCTTCATTTCCTCTCTCAAACAGACTTTCTCACTCTTTTTGTGGCTAGGCTGAGAGTTTTCCAATTTTTTATCCTCTGCTTCCTTTTTAATTGTAAATTTTGGCTTTACCTCATGCGTTTGCTGTCATAACTCAGCAAAGGCTGTTACAAGTATCTAGCGGCTTCCTGAATGCATTGCTGCTTCGAAATTTCTTCCACCAAATACCCTGGATCAGCACCTTTAAGTTCTACATTCCAAAAACCTTTGGGCATGAACAGAGTGCAGCCAAGTTCCTTACAACTCTATAACAAGGCTGACTTGACCCAGTTTCTGATAAGCTCTTCCTCATTTCTACCAGAGACCTCCGTAGATGGTATTAGAATGGTCTTTATAGTACATATTTCTGTCAGCACTCTGGTCACCACCATTTAACCAGTCTCTAAGAAGTTCCAAACTTTCCCTGGTTTTCTTGTCTTCTAAACTCTCGCCAGAATCTAGGCTTTTTCTAGCCTGCTCTTCCAAATTCTTCCAGCCTCTGCCCAACACCCTGTTCCAAAACTGCTTCTTTCTTTTTTTTTTTTTTTAAAGATGACCGGTAGGGGGATCTCAACCCTTGACTTGGTGTTGTCAGCACCACACTCAGCCAGTGAGCCACCCGGCCATCCCTATGTAGGATCCGAACCCGTGGCCTTGGTGTTATCAGCACCGCACTCTCCCGAGTGAGCCATAGGCCGGCCCACAAAGCTGCTTCTATGTTTTCAAGTATTTGTTGTAAGCAACACTCCACTTCTCTGATACCAGTGTTCTGTATTAGCCTGTCTCTGTTGCTTATAACAAAATACCTGAAACTGGGTAATTTATAAAGAAATAAAATTTATTTCTTATAGTTTCAGAGGCCAAGAAGTCCAAAGTCCAGGGAACACATCCAATGACAGCCTTTTCCTGGTGGTGACCTTATAGTGACACAGGGTGTTACATGGCAAATGGCTTGAGCAAGAGAGAAACAGCCAACCTGCTCAGAGAGGAAGGGTTTAGGAAAGTGAAAGGAATTTGGGATGACGTGGAAGCCATGTTCCATTTAACTTACAGATATTATAAACACTTTAAAATGTTAGAGCAAGAAGGGAACATGAGAAACCATCTCGTTTAGAGGCTTTATATACGGGCATGGGTCTTGCTCAAATTCCCACAATGAGTTATCCAGTGAGGTAACGGCAGAGCAGGAATGGAAAACCAGATTCTGGGCCCCCCGTCCACATCCTTCTGGGAATGCAGGTCAGCTGCCCCAGGTTTGGTACAGGCTAAACTCTCTTAGAACCACGGCTTCATTCTGAGTGCTCTGAGGGCTCTTCCCAGCTGTCCTGCAGGCCAAGCCACTGATTTGTGTCCAGAAAGCACCTGGTGAAGTTCAGGAGTTACAGCTTAGGCTGCTGTTAGGCATAGTAGCCTCTGGGGGGCAGCAGCATGAGGCTTTGTCCCTTCCAACGATGCAAATAGGACAGTGTCTGGCCTTGACACCAGTAGTTAATGACATGCTAAGGGAACAATACAGGAGTGAAGTTCCCAACTGTACCCTTTAGCATGGCAGGAAAATGGATTTCTATTTTTTTTTCCCACACTTAAGACACCCAAATGGCCTTTTCAAAGCAGTCATCCTACCAGGCTAGATATCTATTCCAAACGAGGCTGCCCCCACTCAAAATATTGCAGTAACTCTTCTTTCAGAATGGCCTTCAGAGCTAGGACTGGACTAGAAGGGTCGGGTTTGACGGTGAGCACTTGCTTTGGAAGCTGATCATCTAAAGCCCATAAGGTAAAAATCTCCTACAAACCATAAGGTTTAACCGAAAGGTTAAAATCTCCTGCAAAGTATATCTCCCACAAACTTCCACTCTTCCCCCATGAAGATATCTCATCCTGGTCCAAGTCACCGTCATCTCTGCCCTGCATTATTGCAGCAGGCTTCTAACCAGTCTCAACAACCAGAGGGACTCTGTTAGAGTGGAAGCCAGCACATGTCATCCTCTGCTCAGAACTCCACACCGGCTCCCTCTCACTGGGTCTAAAAAGTCAAAGTCCTCACCAGGGCCTCCAAGGCCCTACATGATCGCCCCTCCCATCTGACCTCATTCCTACATCCCCCTTGCTCACTGTGCACCAGCTTCACTCCTTGCTCTTTGCTGGTCCTTGCATGCCAAGCACAATCCATTCCCCAGGCCTTTGCACTTGCGGGTCCCTCCGCCTGGGAACATTCTTTCCAGATATCCACATGGCTTGCTTCTTCACTTTCCCCAGCTCTCTGTTCCCATTTGCCCTGCTCAGTGAGGCCTTTCCTGAACACTCAACACATACGGCAAAACTTATAAACATCATTCTGCTTTATTCCTCTCCGTAGCACTTACTATGTTCTAACATGCTGTACATTTAACTCATTTGTTTGTTGTTTATCTTCTACTGGAATGTAGGATCCATGAGGGGCAGGGACTTGGCTGTTTTGTTCACTGCTGTATCCCCAGCACCTAGAATCAGCACAGGGTAGGTGTTCAATAAATATTTGTTGAATAGATGCACGAATCAAGTCACCCTCCAGGCAAGCTCAAAGAGAGACTTGACTTGTCTCTCTGAATCCAGGCAGGAGAACATCAAAGGCAGGAATTCCTCTATTGATTCTGGTCACATTGGCCTCTGTGGCTTAAGCGAGCACTTAAAATTTCAAATTGGAAAGGTTCCTGGTAGAGAGTGTGCCTACAGTGTTGGCAGCAGTGATGGTGGAAAATTATTCAGGCAGCAGCAAGAGCAGAAGCCAGACAAGCTGAGGCTCCTCAGTTCCCTGCAGCAGAGAGTCCCACAGCCTCTGGGAAGACACCTCATTCCTGAGCCAGGTGTCATATAACCTTCTGCTTTCTCCCTCAGTTTTAGAACCCAGAATACCTTTGTGTGCTGTTAAAGCAAGAAGCGTTGTCTCTGAAAATGTGATGTCTTGGTCCTGACATTCAGAGAGAATGCTGAAAGATCAACATAGTGTTTTTTTTGTTCGTTTTTCTTTTTAAAGATGACCAGTAAGGGGATCTTAACCCTTGACTTGGTGTTGTCAGCACCACGCTCACCCAGTGAGCCAACCGGCCATCCCTATATGGGATCCAAACCCACGGCCTTGGTGTTATCAGCACCGCACTCTCCCGAGTGAGCCACGGGCCGGCCCCTCAACATAGTGTTTTATNCGAACCCACGGCCTTGGTGTTATCAGCACCGCACTCTCCTGAGTGAGCCACGGGCCGGCCCCTCAACATAGTGTTTTATGGAAGGAAGTGAAATTTGGCTCCCAGGTTTCTTAGCTCATAGCACACCCCATCCTTCTCTTGTTCTCCCTTTCCACGCCCTCATCATCACTACAGCTGGGTCTGGATTTCCCCTGGCCTCCCGACTGGCACTCCGTCTGCACCCCTCTAACCAGCTAGGCTTTCAGAGACACCAACTTTGATTACAGTCACTTCCTGTTCAAAACTTCCAGCCATTCACAAAAGGACAAAGTCCAAACTATCTAGCCTAATATTTGAGCCCTCTGGTATTGGGCTCTGGGCCAGCTGTTCCCGTTCTTGTCAAGGTCTCACCTTTCTGAATCTTCTGCATCATCTAGCCTAGTCATCTAACAGGTCCTGAGCTTCCCCACCTCAGCAGTTCTGCTCCTGCCGTTCCACCCATATCCCATGCCAGAATGCCACCCCCACCCTCTCCAGCTATGCAAACCCATCACCCAGCACCCCTATTTTCCCTGAAGTCTTCCCAATCTTCCACACCTCAATGGCTCCTCTTCTTTCTCAACATAGATGGCATTATTATCTGAGCCTTCCTGACAGCTTTCCTTGCAGACCCCGGGAAGGGCCCTTTCAGATCAGGCAGTGTTGAGCAGAAGGGAAGATGGGTTGGAAGGAGACAGCAGAGCTACTGAGGACCCTTCAGTATCACTGCTTCACTCCAGCCCCATCTCTAGTCCCTCTCCCAACCTTCTGGCCTTTGATCTTTTAGAGTCCAGCCCTACACATTCTACCTGCTCCTTGTGTCAAGGATAGCGCCCTGTTCTTGGCTTCGCCTGCCAAGCCCCTCTCCCCTCAGTGGCGCTCAATCTTTCATAATGTAAGCATCTAGCTCCCAGCACTGAGAATGTCTATAGCATTGAACACTTTCAATTTTTCATACAACCCAGCCCCAAAACACAAGCCCACTAATGTATCTGCTGTTCAGCTAAGGAAGCTGCTATCTGTCCTAAACTGGAGGAAAATCTGGCTGTATTGATCTTATCGAAAGATGAGATTGTCATGCAATGTATAGGCAACCTAGAGGATTTTCAAGGGTGATTTTGACTAAATAAGATTTTTACTATAAGGGCTGACTTTAGAGCCTACCCTTGTACAAGATGTGGCTCTGCTATGTACAGTTTGTGACAACATTAGGGATTTGGATGAAAAGCTGCTCTGCATAAGTAGGGACCTTTGCACACTATCTCCTGAATCTCAGGATGTCTTCCCCTGTAGGGGATCAGACCACCCTGAAGCCTTCAAATCACAGATCTGGGGCTGGCTGTTATCTCAATTGGTTAGAGCATGGTGCTGGTAACACCAGGGTTTGATCTCCATATCATCAAGCTGCCAAAAAAAAAAAAAAGAAAAGAAAGAAAAAGAAATCACAGATCTGAGCACTTGGAGGGGACTGGAGGCTGACTACAGGATGTAACGGTCTTCTGACCCCTTTTGCCAGACGAAGCAACTAAGACCCAGAAAGAGGAAGCAACTTACCAGAGAATGTGATGGAGAAGAGGGTAGGTGAGACTCAGCTTCCCAGTGATTCTTGGGACAGAACTCTTTTCTAAGCCCCACCAGTGGCCTTTGGAAAGAATATGAAAGAACATAGGATTGAGAGAGCTCATGTTCCTGTGGGAAGCAGCAAGCTGTCTTAAATTGATAAGTTGTTTCAGTTTAGCCCCAAATTACATATCTTTTAACCCAGTGTGTGCTCCTGCAATAGGTCCTAATGGGCCTCTTGTCTGCTTCGTAGATAAGTTGTTTCAGTTTAGCCCCAAATTACATATCTTTTAACCCAGTGTGTGCTCCTGCAACAGGTCCTAATGGGCCTCTTGTCTGCTTCGTAATGAATAAACTTTCCCAGTAACTCTTACCTTAGAGATAGCTTATGCTGGGACGTCTGCCTGAAAAATTGCCAAGGTAAGAATGGACCTAAAGATGTCTGCAGGCTTATGTGGCAACTCAATTGTTGTTTCCATTCTGAGAATTCTGAGAATTCTTATATTCTCTTACTCCTTTAGGAAATATTACCTTTATGTTTATGTTGCACAAAGATACAGCTGTTTGTTGGCTGAATGACAAAGAGTTGGGAACAACAGGACTAACATTTAGTGAGCATTTACTATGTGCCAGGTACTTTTGACATTTCATCCTTTACAAAAACCTGTTAAAACAGACATTATGGGCCGGCCCGTGGCTCACTTGGGAGAGTGTGGTGCTGATAACACCAAGGCCACGGGTTCGGATCCCCTTACCGGTCATCTTTTGAAAACAAACAAACAAACAAAAAAAACAGACATTATGGTTACCCACTTTGCTCAAGAGGAAATTAAGGCTCAGAGAGGGTGACTTGCCCAAGGCCACTCAGACAATACATGACAGAGTCGGGATTTGAAACCAGGTCAGCGTAACTCACAGACAGTTTTCCAAATCCCACAGTGTCTTCCTCCTGGAGAAACATCATGGATCCCTGGACACTGAGTGTATGTGCTCTAGGCTTCCAACAAATGCAAGAATTTCTTCCCAAGGACCCCTGTTAGAGATAGGGTCAGAGGGAGAAAGTGGGGCAGGTAGACATCAGCCAAACAGCTGTGATGTGGTTCTAACTTGGACAACCCAAGTTCATTTGTCTTCAAAGGCTGAACTAATCTGCTGTCTAAGATTTGTCCCAGCCCTAAAAGTTGGAGATTCCATCATAAATACCATTGACTGACTCACATGATATCTTTCAAAGTGCAGGTCTGGGCCACTAATGATTACATTTCCAAGACTCCCTTGCGGGTTGGATCTGGCTGTGATTTACGTTCTGCTGGTCAAATGTACTCCTCTGAGACTCTAATTATGCAATTACATGGAGAAAGAGGCGGGGCATGGGCATCTCTTTTGCTGGCTTGGAATAGGGCAGAGGTGCAAGATTCTGTTGTAAGCAGGTGTAGACAGCCTACTGATTGTCACGTAAATAACGCTTCTTGGTAGCTGAGTTCTGCAGTGTAGTTTTGTGAATTGTTTCCATAAGTTAAGCCTAGACAGAGTCTCAATGATTCTTTGAGCTCCCTTCACCTCTCTGTATCAGGTGGGGATCTATTGCAGAGGACAGAACACATTCCAGTTCATTTCAGCAGGAAAATGATTCTCCATGGGGGTATGAAAGGGCTTACAGAGTTGATGGGAGAGTGAAGAACTAACTGTAGGCTGAGGTTGCATAAGTGACTCCCAGAGGCTCCAAGGAAGCTGCCACTTCATCAATGATCAAGAAGCCACTGGCTCCAGAGATAGGAAGAATACGATCTAGTGTTCTATGGCAGTACAGGGAGACTACAGTCAACAACAAATTACTGTATAACTTCAGGTTGCTAGCTGAGAAGATGTTGAATGTTCCCAACGTAAAGGTGACAAATGTTTGAGGTGATGGATATACTGAATACCCTGACATGATCATTGCAAACTGTATAAATAAATCCAAATATCACATTGTACTCCATAAATATATACAATTATCATGGGTCAATTAAGAAAAAATAAATTAAAAAGAAAAAAATTTTAGAGACAGAAGTAGATTAGCAGTTATTGGAAATGGGGAGCAAGGAGGAATAATGAGAAATTATTGCTTAATGGGTACATAGTTTATGTTTAGGATGACAAAAAAGTTTTGGAAATAGATGAGGGTAGTGGTTACCCAGCATTGTGAATGTAATTGGTTCTACACAACCGTATGTTTAAAAATGCTTAAAACGGCAATCTGTTGTTGGCAATCGTTGTTGGCAATCCTTGTCTTCTGATTCCAAACCCAATGTTCTTTTTATCTAAGAAGACAACTTTATTGAGGTATAATTGAAATACAATAAATCATAAATGTTTGAAGTGCACAATTTGAGCCATTTTAACACATGTATTCACCTGTGAAACCATCACCATAATACAGACAAATATTTCAATTGGAAAGAAAAAAATCCAGAACCACACTGATGCTGCCACAATCCAGAAGCCTCTATGACTAGCAAATTGTCATGATGAGAACACCACCATGCTCAGTCACCACAACCACTGCTGCCAGCTGCCGAATCACTCTGTGCCTGCTGCAGTCTATACCAGAGAGTGCCTTGTGCTCTGCTTCTTAACACCTGTAAAGCTAGTCATTGGACACTGGCATTTCTGCAAGACCTAGCAGAAGTGTGACCTCCTCCTCTCCTTCACCTTTCATGCAAGCCCATCTGATTGGCTAAACCTAAATCACAGAGAATCCTGCTCCACGGGAGTCTGGGAAATAAACATTTTAGCTTTCCAGCTTCTTTAGTTGAGGAAGGCCCAGAAGAAGAAGGGTGAAATCGATGCTAAGCACCAATCCACCATTATAAACTCATTTCTGTTGTAATTAACTGGAATAAGTTCAGATGTCTACAAACCCAGAACCCTGACCAACACAGGTTCTGTCTGGTGACAGGACTCTCACTGCCTGCAGAAGATGCTTATTACAATATGCAACAGTCTGTCTAGGAAAAAAGGGTTTTTTTTTTTTTAATTTTATTTTGTCGATATACAATGTGGTTGATTATTGTGGCCCATTACTCCCCCCTCCTCCCTCTCCCCCTCCCACCCAACAATGTCCTTTCGTCTGCTTGTCGTATCAACTTCAAGGAATTGTAGTTGTTATGCCTTCTTCCTACCCCCAAGTTTTTTTTTTGTGTGTGTGTGTGTGTGTTTATTTATTTATTTTTAGCTCCCACCAATAAGTGAGAACATGTGGTATTTCTCTTTCTGTGCCTGACTTGTTTCACTTAATATAATTCTCTCAAGGTCCATCCATGTTGTTGCAAATGGCAGTATTTCATTCTTTTTTATAGCTGAGTAGTATTCCACTGTGTAGATATACCACATTTTCCATATCCACTCATCCAATGATGGACATTTGGGCTGGTTCCAACTCTTGGCTATTGTAAAGAGCGCTGCAGTGAACACTGGGGAACAGGTATACCTTCTTGGTTTTTTTTTTTTTTTTTACATTGAGCTAAAACCTGTGCTCATCTGGCTCTTAACTATCCCAGCTTTGCTTTCTGGGACCAAACGGAATGAGACCACTCCTGTTTCCATTGAATGGCCCTTCAGAGATCTGAGAATGGTGTCAATGATGCTCCTGAAACGGTGCTCAGCAGCACCGAAAGGCCTGACTTTCCAATGAAAAACTGTTGAGGACAGCCAAGCACGAAAATAAAGGTAGAGGAGGCTTGGGATCGAAGAGATGGCAGGGGCAACTATTCATTGTCCCACTGAACGAATATATTCACAGTATCTTAGCGAAGGCAAAACCTACAGCCAATCTGCAACTCCCAGGCTACTGAGTGGCTATAGAAACCAATTAATTCAAAATGTATTATATACAGTGTGCTAATCTGGTCACCAGAGAGAGTCTAGATATAATAGGATCTTTGGCTAGAAACATCATTATAACAGTTTGTATTTGGAGAGCTTTTTCCTCCTTTCATCCAAAGGGCTCCAGCACCTTGCCACCACCTGTCTCATTAATGAACACATCACCTCCATGAGACAGGCAGGTGGCCAGTCTCACTATCACACTTTTTAAAGAAGGGCACCTACAGGTCAAGTGACTTTTTTCACATCAAGCTAATTAATACCTTCTGTAGCTGTTATTTGCAAGTTCATGGGCTCCTTAAAAGCTTTATCAGTGATTTCAAAAGCCCGATTCACTTCCTGACAGCTTTGACACTCCCATGAAGAAGAGGAATCAAAAAAAAAAAAAAAAAGGCAGTTGTGTCCTCATTTGGGTTATGTATGATTTGGGTTATGGATGAACGTCAAAGAATTTAGTTAAAAAAAGTTAACTGCCTCTGGAGGCAGGATTTGTTTATTCGTAATACTTCTTGGTTTCCTACTTTGAGTAAATATTATGGACTATGCGAAGACTGAGAACTTGACCCTAAGAAACTACAGTCCAGCTGCGAAGGGCTGTAGGTGTGGGCCAGAGGAGGATAAAGCCATTTCTGGCCGGGGTGATGTGGAAACACTTGGCAAAGAGATGGCAGAGGACAAGAAAAACAAAACAAAGCAAGTAGTGGGCATCATTCCCTACTGCAGGGCATCTCAAGGAACGGCCAAGGAGTGCTGGATGCCCTGATCCTGTCCTGCTTGGTGTCTTATCTTAGCACAAATTCCCTGTTTGGATGGGGCAGTAACACTCCCTCTTTATACCCAATAAGTCCCCAGCTATTGTCACTTGGGTCTTTACTGGTTTTAAGCCAAAGACTGTATGAGCTTCATGTACATTACCCTGGTTGATGCTTGCAACAATACTATGAGATGATTATTATTATCTCCATTCTAAGGATGAGGAAGAGGAGATACAATGAGCCCATGGCAATGTTGGGGTTAAATCCAGGTTGGTTTGAGTCCACAGCCCATGTCCTTCTGACTCCCTCATCCAACTTGTTGGATCGGAGACAGACCACCAGAACTTGCGTCCCAGTTCTGCCATCAGCTGCTGTGAGACATTGAGAAAATCCCTTTCCCTCTCTGGGTCTCTGTGCAGCGAGTGGTTGCAGTTGCTGACTTCTATGAGCTGGGTGGGATAACAGGGCAAGAAATAACCCAAGACTGTCTAGACCCCAATCTTTTCCTTGTTCATCAGAACGAGTGGGTAGCACAGCAAAACTTCCGCTGTCCAAAGTGCAGGCAGCAGTGCTTTCCAATGCATTCGTTCAGTCCTGAATGCTGGGGAGGGGTGGCAGGGGGGGGGTCCATATTTCAAGCATTTAACCAACGTACGCAAGGCAGGCCAGCCACGACGAGAGGCTTTCCTTGTCCCAGGAACCAATTACAAGGGCAGGTGGAAATAGTTATCCTTGTTGAGAGAAACAGGGCACAGGAACTTGCTCAGAGGCCCTGAAAGAGGATGAGAATGAAAACCAGATTTCACAGGGTTATGAGAGAGAGTAAACTAGAGTTCCCATTTAGTTTTAGAAACTGCAGTGCACTTTTTTTTTTTTTTTTAAATGACCGGTAAGGGGATCTTAACCCTTGACTTGGTGTTGTCAGCACCACGCTCAGCCAGTGAGCCAACTGGCCATCCCTATATGGGATCTGAACCCACGGCCTTGGTGTTATCAGCACCGCACTCTCCTGAGTGAGCCACGGACCGGCCCTTGCAGTGCACATTTTTAAGGAGAGGAAAATGAGGCATAGACAGTCAAGTGAATTGCTCGAGGTCACACAAGCTTTAAGCTTTGAATGCAGGTCTCTTGATTCCCAGTGTGACCCTCATCACTTCCGCATTGCCCCTGCAACCAGCCAAGCTGTTTCGCCCACCAACCCGCATGGCAGAGAAACTTAGGATGGCCCACACTGTGGAGAGGAGGCAGTAGGTTGGATTTTAAGTCTTGAGTAAAATAATAGAATACATCTGCTGGGCTTTGATTATTTGTATATATTACCTTTGGACATTTGGCTAAAATGACTCCATGTTTTGCTTGGTGTTACAAGAGGGATAAATGGGAAATTACAAAGGTGTGGTTCAGCCTGGGAACACAGGATTTTTATGCAAAGCTTTTAAAACATCTCCTTCCTTTAAGCCCCTCTCAGCTGTCACAGCACATGAACTTTATTTCCTTAGGGAAGCTCGGAGACCAGCATTCCATGTTGATCACAGCTCTATTCTACCATTGGGCTGGGCAGGTGATCTGGGTTGGGGAAAGTCTGCTGGTGCTGAAATATGGGGGAAGGGGACATTGCTGAGGAAAGACCAGCTCACATTGTCTCAGCCGCTTTTTATCATTACCATCCATGCCCCAGGTTGTCAGCCCCTGGCAAAAAGGACACAGACTTTGAGTGTAGTTCTGAACCAGGATGCAGAGGTTGCACAGCAAGGCTTTGGAGTCCACATACACTGGGCTTGAGTCCCAGCCCTGCTTCTCAGCTGTTGACCTCGGGCAAGTTACTTCACTTCTTTGAGTCTCAATTTGCTCTTTAGCAAAGTACAAACAATAGTAGTGTATACATTACAGGGCTGTTGAGAGGATTAAATGAGATGATACATGTAGATTGATTAACACATTATAAGGGCTCAGTAAATGGTCTGGCAAATATGATTATCACATGTTTGATCAAATCTATGTTGTCATTATTTGTACGAGGCACCATTATTTTATGTACCACTAAAAAAAGAAGAAACACTGTCAAACTATGACACAAGGCTTTCTTATCATGTAGAATTTTTATCGTGTACTTATGAAAGAGCTCTCAGACTTGAGATATCAATGTTTGATAATAGATCACTTTTATACATACATAAAAAGGAAAACGTAAGCAAAATGAATTCACTTCAGAAGGGCACAGTGGCTGAGGCAGAGCAAATCGTCAAAGGTTTAGGAGACAGATGAGGCCAAGAGCATCTGGGACATGCATCAGGACATGTGTCTGACATAACAGCCTTACAGAGAAAGTGAAGTCCCCTTTGTCCTTCAGACCCATCGCACTTCTCTTTCCCCTTCTCAGGGACAATGACTATCATGAATATAGAATGAATCCTTTCAGTTTGTTTTCTTTTTTTTTTTTCCTTTTTTGTCTTTTTTTCGTGACCGTCAACGGATCACAATCCTCAGTGTCGCGCCCGTACCGGACCGGGACCGGCAATGGGATCGCAACCCTCGGCGTTGCTCCCGCGCCTCGCTCAGCCAGTGAGCGGGAACCGGTCTGTATGTGGGATCCGAACCCTCGGCGGGAGCGCTGCCGCGCTTCCAACAGCACACTGTAGCAGTGCGCCACCGGGCCGGCCCTTTTCAGTTTGTTTTCTAAGTTTTTTCTTTTATACATTTATATACACCTATGATAAATACATAGAACTGATTTTTCTGTTTGAAAACTTATATCAACAGGATTTTAATTTTATACCATACAACAATTTTCTGTTTTCACTCAACAGTATATGTTGAGATCTATCCATAACGATGCACATAGAAGGCTGGCCAGCTGCTCAATTGGTTAGAGCACAGCTTTATAACACCAAGGTCAAGGGTTTGGATCTCCACCCCGGCCAGCTGCCAAAAAGAAAAAATATATATATACACATAGCTTTAAATCATTCTTTTTAACTGCTGTGAAATGTTCCGTTGTATGATTATATCATCTTTTACCTAGCCATTCTCCTGTTGATAGACATTTGAGTTGTTCCCAGTTTTGTATAGTTGCCAACATCCTGCAATGAACATCCTTGAATATGTTTGCTTGTGCACATGCTAAACTTCTCCTGGGCGTATATCTAAAGATGGAATTGCAGGCTGAACACAATTGAAATTAAATGTTCCATTTCATCAGATGCTGCCAAACTGTTCTCTATTGGGTCTATATCAACTCATTCTCTCACCAGCGATGTATAAAAGTTAGCCTTTTCTCCAACCTTACCAACACTTGATATAGCCATTCTTAAAATTCTTGCTAATCTGAGGGATTCTATTCCCACAGGGGGTAGGTCAAGCATGTGAATAAACATCGTCCATCACGTGTGTCTCAGAGGGGGAAAGGTTGAGAGTCACTTGGTCTGTGAGAACAGCCACGTTTGGCCACAAACATACCAAGGTTTTAAAGTTGATGAATCGCTCATAGTAATTCACCTTAGCCAGTGAAACAAAAACTGCTCTTAAAACAAAGCAGTCATCAAATTAACTGCTGCGATGAAAGCACTTCCCAGTGGACTTCATAAATGTGGTCTGCCCAGCAGGTCCCTGTGGGTGTTTCTGAGATGCAATAGCGTTGAACCTGGAGGACCACCCTCTGTCTGCAAGGAAGCCTCTGTCTTGGGCAGGCGTGAAATGGGGGGCCTTGAGTTCTAGTACTTCCCCCCACCCCAGTGCTTGACCAAGAGCTGGTAGGCAGATGGGTAAGTGTCTCATCTCCATTCATCAGCGTAAAAGCCAGGGTTGGCCCAGCCAGGCCACTTCAGGAGGTGAGGTCTGCCTGCCTCGGCCCTTTCTGTACTGGGACCACCTCCTGGCCCAGGGCTGTCGGACCTTCCTAGCTTCCCTCCTCCCCTCCAGAGACACAGTCTTTAGGGTGTTGCCCAGGAATCAGATCTGGGTTCTACTCCTGCCTCATCGCTCAGTGTCCTGACAACTGTGCCTGTACAATGGGGAGAACCCCTTCCCTTGGGATCTCTGAGGGTTAGTGGGAGGAACAGCACATGTCAGGACTCTTGACGGAGTTTGGACGTGCTGTCCCCTCCAAAACTCACGTGGAGAGGAGGCAGTAGGTTGGATTTTAAGTCTTGAGTAAAATAATAGAATACATCTGCTGGGCTTCATAATTTCACTGGGCTTTGATTATTTGTATATATTACCTTTGGACATTTGGAAACTGATTGAGTCATGGGGGCGGATCCCTCATGAATGGATTAATGCTCTCCCTGGGGGAGGGGGAATTAATGAGAGAGTTCTCGCTCTATTAGTTCCCACAAGAGCTCGTGGCTTAAAAAGACCCTGGCACCTTCTCTCTCTTGCTTCCTCTCGCCATGTGATCTGCTCGTACCCACCGGCTACCTGCCGCTTTCCACCATGAGTAGAAGCAGCCTGAGGCCCACGCCAGATGCAGCTGTCCCAGAATCGTAAGCCAAATAAACCTCTCTTCTTTATAAATTACCCAGTTTGAGGTATTCTGTTATAGCAACACAAAACGGACTAAAACAACTCTGAAGGTCTTTGAAAACTGTCAGGTGCTATAGCAACAGGTTAAGTGGAAGGCAATGTAGGTTGGTGGAGGGGGCTCCAGTTTGGCTGTTCAGTGGCCTAGTCTTCACCACTTAACCAGTTGAGTAACTTCAGGAAGTCTCTTCCTCTCTCTGGGCCTCAGTTTCCCCATCCATGAAATTAGAGCATGAGACTAGATTAGCACTTCCTTTTTTTTTTTTTTTTTAAAAAAAAGATGACCGGTAAGGGGATCTCAACCCTTGACTTGGTGTTGTCAGCACCAAGCTCAGCCAGTGAGCGAACCGGCCATCCCTATATGGGATCCGAACCCGTGGCCTTGGTGTTATCAGCACCGCACTCTCCCGAGTGAGCCACGGGCCGGCCCTAGATCAGCACTTCCGAAATCGTACTCCACAGAACTCTCAAGATATTCCATGAAAGGGGGTTCTATTGTCTACTTTGTCTGGGAAACACTAACTACTCTGGAGATCACATTGGAAGGTGACCTTCAAGGATTCTGAGACATCTTGAGGGAAAGAAATTTGGTGTTTCCCAAACATCTTTGGCTTTGGAGCTCTTCACCTGGTGAGTGAATGATACCTCTTAACATCTCTGAAATCAGGGAAGTGGCTCATGATTGACATATCTTAGAGTCTTTGAAATATGGCTTAATAATAGCTAACTATGTTGGGTATCAACGAAATGCTGGCACTAAATATTTAACTTAATAAATTAACATATATTTAATTTAATATTTTATTCAATATTCCCAGAAATCCTGTAAATTAGGAGCGATTATTATTTCCAATTTGCAAGTGGCAAAACTGAGTCAGAGAGAGGTTAAGAAACTCACCCAGGATCACACGGCTAATAAATGGGGGATCTGGGATGTAAGCTCTGATGAGGCTAAACTCTTAAACATAGTTTACACTGATCTCTCAGGTCCCTTTGGAATCCAATCTGTGATTCAGTAATCATAAATGACATAATGAATGGTCCCCAAAGGGCTTGAAAATACCAGGTCCCATTAGAAGGAGCAGAATCATAAATGGACAGAACCCTGTTCTAGCACTGTGATCTCGTGAATGCTCCCAGGTTAGTGTGAAGAGCAGGGGGGCATGGCAGCAGCAGTGGAAGGGATCAGGCAGGCAGGCGTGGGAGCAGAGAGACCCAGGTCTGGCCTTCCAGTGAGGGGTCTTAGAAAGAGGCTTTGCAGGGCAGAGAGGACACAAGAGCCTTGACCCACCTAATAATAAGGATTGCTCCCTAGACTTGGGTCTTGCTCTGAACTTCGCAAACCCTTTTTCATCCTGACAGTCCTCAAGGCACACCTGCAAGGGAGGTGGGCAGAATTATTACCTTCCCCCAGCTAAGGATGCTGAGGGGACACGAAACCCAGAAATGCCTTCTCTCAGCTCTTTCTCACTGGTGTCTGCATGGGCTGTCTGTTCTGCAGACTGCAACATGCAGGAAAAAATGTAGACAGCACTTTACCTTGGGGCGACTGATTTCTGTTTCTGGAGATGGCAATTGCAAAGGCACACACTTTTCCTTTTCTCACTCTTTCTCTCACTTCCTTGTGTCTCTCTATGATCGGGTAGCCCTTGCTGGGACCTAACATCCTGCTCCCCAGAGGGGATCTGAAATTCATTCCTGTTGAACTGTCTCTGACTGCTATCAGCTGTGTTCCTCGTGTGAGGGAGATCTGCATTGTTACGAGGGAAGGAAGCACTTATAACCAGGCATGTTTCTCAAACTGTAAAGTGCATACCAGTCCTGGGGGATCTTGTTAAAAATGCAGTCTGATTTTGTTAAGTCTGGGTGGGACCTGAGATTCTTGCATCACAAGCTCCCAAATGATGCTGAAGCTACTGGCCTGAGGACCACTCTATGAGGAAAAAAAGACATAAAGATCTGATGGAGAACCTGGGGTCAGGATGTCTGGGCTCTTCTTCAATGCCACCTTTCTACCTAGCTGACTTTTGGAAAGCTACTTTTCTACTCCTACCCTCAATTTCTCCACCTGTAATGTAGTAAATGTTTATTAACATTTAGTAAATACCTACATATTAGTAAATACCTAAAATAGTTGCGCTTACCTAATGAAATTGTAGAAAGGATTAAATGAAAAAGTACAGACAGGGGACTTAGTCCAGAGCCTAGCACATAGTAAATAAACCCTCTCTAAATGTTAATTAGCAGCTATGACTGAAGGGAATGGAAAGGCTAGCCTGGTAGCATTACAAGCACCAGGAAGCCAGCAGGGACGTGGGGAAGGAAGGGATTCATTCTGGTGTCACGAGCGTAAAGCCATTCTTTATTTGGCTTGAGAGGCATGGAGGCAAGCTCCTCTCCCGTCCTTCATCGATGCTGCCCTGCTGGTTTCCCTGGAAGGAATGAGAATCTCGGGTCTTTCAGGGCAGGCATGAGGACAGGTCCAGCCTCCTGTCTCAGCAGCTTTGTCCTCACAGGAGTGTCTCTACGGGTTTTTCACTTGCTTGCAGCTACCCTTGGCTGCTGCTTCTTAAATCATCTCCACGTCACAGAGGGCTGAGAGTCTGCCTGCATCTCAGGGCTCCAGCTGTCTCCCGGGGGATACAAATAGCGCCCCTCGGGCTGTTTGTCTTGTTGCCTTTGCAATCTGCTTTCTGCACAACGTCTAGATTGCGGCCTTGGTGAAGCCATTATTTTTCTTGGTGACATTTTCTGGGAGCAGTCTGGATTCATAAAGAGCTGAGGACAGCCCTCGCCTATGTCTGGAACTGTGTGGCCCACTTCCCCATTGTCATCTGTATCTATTTGTCCATAGACACAGACCCATCCACACACCAAAGAATCCCCGGGCACTGGAGCTCAGGTGTTGCCCTTGAGAAACTCTAAGGCACATGGGAACCCTCCTGGGATCTTGTTCAACTGCAAACTCAGTAGGTCTGGGGCCAGGCCTGAGATTCTGCATTTTTAACCTACTCTCAGGTGATCTGATGGTGCTGGTCCATGGACCACACTTTGAGTAGCCAAGTGGTCCTCACCCTTTATCATGCACCAGAATCACCAGCAAATCTTGTTAAAACACAGATTGTTGGGCTCTACCCCTAGAGTTTCTGATTTGGAAGGCCTAGGGTGGACCCCTATAATCTAAATTCTAAGAAGTTCTCAGGTGATACCAATGCTGCCGATCTAGGTACTAAACTTTGAGAATAATTGTTCTAGTTTCCCAACCTTTTCATAACCTTTATTATTATTCCTTGACTTATGTGACTTTTCCTTGAGTTCTCCAGTCCTAACTGCCTGCCACAATTCAGTCCTGCTAGTACCTCCAGTCTGCCATGTCTATAGCTGGCAATGCCCCAACATGGCCAATGACAAGCTGTGTTCTTTGTGGCCTCTTCCTGGGACAGGTTGCCTTGACTTGCCTTGCACACTGCAGGCTTGCTGGCCTTCTTTTCCAACCTACAGCCTCTCCTGGTTCTTTTGGCCTGAGCCTTAACATGACTTATTCAGCCTTGGTCTATCTGTCACTGTTCTGCCAACCCCAGACTCCCTGCCCTGGCTGCTCTGGGCAGTGGTCCCCTCCTGTCTGCACAGTGTCCCTTTGCCCTAGGGCCCTTCCTTTTCCTGGCTCCTCTAGGGGCACCAGGCAGCTTCTAGGGATTTGGCATGTGAGATTGTACCCAAGGGAAGCAGAAATCATGGAGCTAATTAAACCAACATGGACATAAGGCCCTGGAATTTAGGTGCCTGCCCTCTCCCATCCCCTCCAACCAGAGCTGTGCAGAGGCTGGAATGAGTTAGTCTGACCTTCTGGATTGATGCATTTACAAGATGGTTGTGTAATGCTTCGTTTAACAGGACTGGTTTCTGGGCCTGGCCCAAGGCTAGGCTGGACCCTGGCTTCCACACCCCCAGTCCTGCCTACTCCCTTGAGCCTCACCCTGGCCAGTACCCTCCAGATACCCAGGGCTGGTATGTTGTTGCCAACCACCCTGAACTCCTCCACCTCCCCTGAGGAACCTGCAGACATTTTTTCTGACCTTTCCCTGCAAAATGGCTCTGTGGAACTTTCTATCTTACAAGCTGGCCTTTTGTGTCTGGAAAATCTGTGTTGGTACTGTTAATTAAGTAATAAACACTCATTAAATGTCTGAGTCATTTCTAAGTGTATTAAAATACTAAAACATTAATTGTTAAACATAGGTTTAGGGTATATATGCTTCAACATCTTGTTTTTATGCACTATGGAGAAGCTACATATATTTGAGTCTGCTAATAAACATGGAAAATATTGTGTTATGTCAGAGCAGAAAACAGCAGGGTATCAATGAAGGGATGGCCTGAGGGCCTGGTAGCCATCCCTCTGTGACCAAGAATCTTTGGTCTCAAAGATGCAATTTTCCCTCTCTTCCTGGCAATAGTTCCCAAAGTTCTTTCTCACCTTGTGTGACAGCTCCTGCCTCAACTGTCCCAGGCCATCTTTCCTGAGTCTAGCACACTGGAAGGGCAAAGGCTTGGTATCAGACTGGCCTGGGTTTGAACCACAGCTCCGCTACTTTCTAGCTGTGTGACCTTGGGTGAGTGACTTAACCTCTCTGAGCCACAGTTGCCTCATCTGTAAAATAAGGAACACACTCCCCACCACCTCATGGGGCAGCATAAGGAGCAAGTCAGAGGATGTGGTAAAGTACCCCTCACAGCCACCAGTATACCGGGGCCCCACTGGTCACCCCAACCCAACCCCAGCACCCACCAAGGGGCTGACTTCAAATGACTCAGCTCTTCAGACAAGACATGAGTGGTACAATTCTAGGCTGGCTAGGATTCCTTCCACTTCTCTCCTGGCTCTAACTTGGGTGAGAATGGCGGGGTGTCCTGACAGACAGCAGCAGGGTGAGATCCAGGCCTGGCTGAGCCCCTCCCAGCCTGTGTGAACCCAGGCAACTCTCCTTCCCTCTGTCTGCCTTGGTGGTTTCATCTGTAAATGAGGCCACTCAGTTGTGAAACCCAAGTTCTTTCCAGCTCCATGATTTTAAAATAGGACTTCAGTAAAATCAATAAACATGTCCAGGCTGGTGGATGGGACTCGGATGAGTGTGTGGAGTTGCCAGGATGAGTTCTGGACTTTCCTCAATCCCCGCCTCTTGGTGAATGCTAAAACACAGTTCCTCGAACCCTAGGTCACCCTTTAGCACTCCCACCTCTATCACAGAATTCCTAAGCCCTGTTCTTCTAAACTGTGCTGTTATGGAGTCTGTGTTTTTCCTCTTCCTCATCCAAGTGCAGCTTCCTGGTGAGCTGGACCTGTCAAGCCACATGTGGTAGAGCAGTGAAAGGTTCCAGAACCTGTAGGTGGTCCCTCCCCAGTGGGCTTGTAATCACTTCCCAGATTCCAAAGCTTCATTATGTGAAATACAAGCTGGAAGCCCCATCCAGGGTTTGCCTTTCCTATTTTCGGCTGTCAGCGGGTGCTTGAATTGTTTACAATTGTTTGGGGGGGAGATGGGAGGAGTGAGACTCAGGAAGGTCTATTTGCAATACCTCCCCCACCCCATCCTTTCTTTGTTAATGTTGGCCCTGGTGGAGTCTCCTCTGAGAGCCATGGTCTCACCCTCTGGGTGCACCTGCTGTGGGCCTGCCAGCCTTGCTGGGCTGGGGGATGGAGCATTTGACTTGGACCTAACTCTCCCATGGGGTGGGGGAGGGGCTATGAGGCTAATGTGGGGGGCGGGCTCATCAGAGAGGAACAACTTTTTAACTTATTTATGGTTGAACTTGAAATGGGTCTAGACATCTCTTCCTACTATTCTTTTTATTATTTCCATAAGTGGAACTGAACTCTTCCTACAAACCCAGGGCAGGCACTGGGGTGGGAGGTGCTTCAAAGAACCATCACGTTCCAATCCTGTCCTTAAGGAATGAAGGATCTAGAGAGAAGTTGGAGATAGTCATCTCTCCATCATCTTTTATGTGTTGGGTCAGTAATTGTCACTGAGCTCCTCCTCTGTCAGCTCTCAGGTATAAATGGATATTTTTGAGGGGACAAGGAGGACTGAGGCTGAAGAGATTCTGTTTCCATTCCTCCACTCCCTTCCTTGGGGCTGGGGCAAACAGGGGATCTTGAGATGGGAAACTGCAGTCCCTGCCCTGGGGTTGCACAAGGCCTAGTACACAAGCGACTATATGCAAGGCAGACTCTGGCAAGTGACTTTATGGAGCAGAAAAAGTGAACTGGGAGCTCATAAGGGGCAAGGATCAGTCCCAGGTAGGCCACCCAGGAAGGCTTCCCAGAGAAGGCCATGACCTGTGCCTGGAAGGATGAGGGGATTCTGCAGCTGGAGATGTAAAGGAGGGAATTATAGGTACTGGCAATGTGTGAGAAAACCCATGGAAAGGCTGGAAAAAGCAGAATGTGGTCAGAGAACAAGTTCATCAGAAATTAACCAGGAGAGATTCCCTCCTCTACTGAATAGCCGTGTGGTCTTGGCGAAGTCATTTAACCTCTCTAGGCTTTAGTTCTTTGTGTGTACAGTGGAGAGAAGGCAGACAGCTCCTGCGAAGTCCCTTTTGTTCCTTCCTTCCTCCCTAAAACAGTGCACAAGACAAAGCCCTTGCCTCATGGAGTAGAGAGAAAGACAATAAACAATAAATAGAACCAACAGTGCTAAATGCCTTAGAGAAAAATAAACTAGGAAAGGGAGCAGAGAATGGGGAGGGGTGGGATAGCAATTAAAAATGGGATGTCAGGGAAGTTCTCGCCGATAAGGTGGCAATTGATCAACGACTTGAAGGAGGTGAAGGAGGAAACCATGCAGATATCTGGGGAAAGAGATGTCTTTTGGACAGAAGGAACGGAGAGTACAAAGGCCTGGGGTGGTTGCAAGGTTGGTGTGTTCAAGGCCCAGCAAGGAGGACAGTATGGCTGGAATGAAAAGGAGTAGGTCTCCATGGAAACTGGCTCCAGAAGGATGTAGAAAGCTGGTCCTCTTTTTGTCCAGGTAAGTCCCATTGTGTAATCAGAAGCAACTTGACTAGGCTGGTCAGCAGGAAGCACTCTCAATGCTGGCATCAGCAGCTGACAGAGTGCCTGGGGTGCCCAGCACACCTGGGGGCAGTGGTTGGCTGGGCCAACTGAGAGCATATGTTGGGAAAATAGAATAGTTTGGTCAGGGCCCTCCCCTCAGGTCCAGTTGGGTGTGGTTTTAGCACATCCTTTGTAAGCAAATGTGTGTGTGTGTGTGTGTGTGTATGGGTGTGGGTGTGTGGACTTAGCACGCATGCGTGCCAATGTATCTTTTTAGTTTTGTTGCTATTCTTGTGTTCTTGGGGGGGAGAGAGGGAGAGAGAGAGAGTTTGGTGAAGCAGGCAGGTGGGCATTGGCCTAGGGCGTCCACCTGGCACAGCCATGCTTTCCAACTTATGGTTCCAAGGACCTGTTTGGCTGGTTACCTAGCTCATAGACCTGCATGTAAGGGGTCTGGTGACCCGGCCTGGTGTGTGAAGGGTTTGTGACCCAGTCTGTGAATGGTCTTGAGGGGTCTGTGAGCTCCAGACCCAGCCCTAGCTAGGCAATTGGCCCAATCGGTGCAGGATTACTGGCACGTAAAAGAGCCCGACAACTGGCATGGTCGAGAAGCTAGACAGCATACTTCCCAACACACTGACTGCAGGGATTCTCAGGAGCTCCCGCCTTTGACCCAGAGGGCTCTGCAGCTCTCTTTGGAGCAAATTGGGGTACAGCACGGTGCTGGCTCCACACTGCAGCAGCTGGCCTCCAGCACAACACTGATATTCCTGCCACTGGACACCAGCCCTGTGCCAAGTCCTTAGTAAGGTGACAATACAGTGTGGAGAGAAAACATTTGACATCTTAACTGGGCCCGGTTAACCCAATTCCCAACATTCCCTTCTGCCCCTGGCCTGGGAAGTTATCCCATCCCCCATTCAATTAGCCACAGGATCCCTTGCTTCCTACTTGAGGGAAGAAATGACACAGCAGAGCCCTGAAAACTCAAGAGTCATTTTGGCTTTTGAGTCACAGATGCCAAGTCCCTGGAGATATTTACGGGGCTGAGAGATGAAGATGAAAGAGGGGGACCCTCAGCTCCCCTGCGAGATGATGGTTGGAGATGATGGTTGGCAGGTAGGAGAGGAGGCAGAGAAAAACGCAGCCCGAGGGTGCTGGGGCCCAGAGGAAGGGCTCTGTGCGCCACGCCTTCCGGGTCAAGTGTCCGGTGTGAACGATGGTGAAGGGGTGGCTGTGGGGTGTCCAGGCTGACTGGAGTCCCAGAGAGCCTTCCCCAAGCTCCTGGGTCCTGCTCAATGCTGGAGCCATTTTGTGGTCCTGTTTGCTCAAGAACGGCCAGGATATGGGCCCTGTGTCCTGGAAACCCAGAGAGCCCAGGCCTGGGAATGGGGAGGATAACAACGTCAAACCCCCTCATTAAGAGAAGCAAATGTTCACTAAATCACCTCACTTGCATTGACTCATTTAGTCTTCACAGCAACCCAGTAGGGTAGGCACTACTATTTGCCCCATTTTAGAGATGAGGAAATTGAGGCTGTTATGAGATTAGATAACTTACCCAAGGCCCCAGGGCCAGAAAGAAGCATGGCTGGGATTTGAACCCAGACGGTCTGGCTCCAGAATCTGTTCTCCTAACAGGTTTTTAACTCTTAACATCTCTCCCCTTGGTTCTCCATAAACCTCCCCAGAGTTCAGGTGCAATCCCAGATAAAACAGGAAGGGGAAATCCCAAACTGACTGAGCCTAAATTTCTACCACCTTCTAGAATGGGGCTCGCCAGTGAAATGCAGTTCGGTTATAGATCAATGAAGAGTGCGTGGACTGAGACTCATTGCTGTTATGACACCCCCCCAGTACCGAAGTGCTGCTCCTCCTGCTAGTGTTGCTGCTCCTCCCAAAGTCACCATCATTAGGCCATCTGCCAGGGAGCATGTCTGGAAACTGCCACCACCCTAGGCTAAGAACAAAGATACACCCACTACTGGGAATAAGGCTGCCTCTTCCCTGGTCAAGGGATTCTGGTCCTTGGGTTGAGCCATTCTCAGTGGGTGAGGTTGGGGCACTTCTCAGGGACCCCGGTGGAAGGCTCCTTCAGATTGGCTGGAGGCATCAGTCACCCCACTCATTCATCCTATCATGCCTGCAGTTCTCCCCTCATCTGGAAAGAATGAAGGCAGAAAAGCCCTATGGTTCCCTAATGCAAACCATTTGTGTAGTCAGACGGCAAATGGGATGTGATTCACACGGACATTCCAACTTCTCTTTCAAGAGGCCAGTGGTCAGAGTGGAGAGGGCAGGGCATTTTGCAAAAAAGGGATGTTCTTGGTTGCTGGGTTCATTCTCCCATAACCATCCCTGGACCTCCTTGGGAAGCCAGGTCTGATCCGCTCTCGGTGCCCTGCAGATGGACTATGTGTGTGCATAAGAGCTTAGCGGTTGTAGACATTCCAATTGTACAAGTTTGACACCATCTTAATTTCTTACGGGCCATGGCCCAAAATGCAATCATAGATTTGATAACAGCAAAGAATAGGGAAAAGAAACTTCAACAGTTACCTTGTTTCAGTAGATGATAAACTCCTGAGGGCAGAGGTGTTTATAACTGGTTTGACCTCTGCAACCTAGCACAGTGCTAGCGCCCTGGGGGAAGATGCACCTAGCTTTATCTCAACTCCCTTTCCCGTCTTTCTTCCCTCCACGTCTCCTGTCTCTCTGCCATTCAGCCACACTGATCTTTCCATTCTTTGTGAACTACCAAGCACTCTCCTGCCACAGGACCTTTGCACATGCTGTTCCTTAGGCCTAAAATGTTCTTCCCTCTCTTATTTGCCTAGTTAACCTCTATCACTTCTGAGCTCTCAGCTCAATCATTACGTGCTCAGGGAAATCAGCCTTCCTGACTAGATCTATTCCCCCATCACAGATTCTCATTGTACTTTGTAGCTCTCTTTATGGCATCTGTCACGGTTGTCATTTTACACTTTTTCGTGTGAATCTTTGATTAGTATCTACCTCCCTCTCCACAAAGTCAACTTCACGAGGAGAGAGACAGTGTCACCATCTCCCCCACTGC
>NW_007727170.1:215606-219213 GCF_000696425.1 Galeopterus variegatus | reverse complement strand
AGAGACAGTGTCACCATCTCCCCCACTGCCTTGCCCAGTGCCCAGTGCCTAGTAAGTATGGAATGGTTACACCAACATTCAGGGAGCACCTGGTACTTTTTATCAAGCACTGAGCAACCCTGAAAAATAGATACTATCCTCCTTTCACAGATAAGTAAAAACTGAGGCCCAGAGAGGAAAGGAGACTTGCTGAAAGTCACACAGTAGTAAGAGCCATAGGCAGACCATGATTCCAGTTCTGACTCACACTCCAGGGTTCTTTCCACCTGGTGTTGCCAGCTACATATATCCTGCTTGGCTGAAAGATTAACCTGATTATTTGGGGCAGACAGCATCAGCCTTTCATGCAAATTGATAAATATAAAACTTATTCTGATGTGAATTAGCAAAGTCATTGCCCAAAAAAGGCTGCCTGGTTTCAGCTTCAGGCCAGCCTGTCACTGCTTTAGCTGGGGTAATAGTTCCCCACCCAAAGAAAGTGAGCCGTCCTAGTCCTCTGGTCTCTTCCAGCCCTGCTGGGCCATGAACCCTGAGGGTGGTGAAGCAGGCACTTCCTGGTCTCCCCAGTTATGTGCCTTTCAGTTGTGTGATTTCTGGAGCTGGCCACATGCACACCAACTGCACTTTGGAAAATCACCCCAGGTCCTGGTTCACAGAATTGCCAGGGAAATGACAGCTCTGGGTCCACATGAAAGGCATTCTGGAAAATGTCTCCGCACCCACCCCTCCTTCCCCAGCTGGAGAATTTTTTGCTGTGAACTGTTGCAGCAATTGTCAGACCCAATCAGTTTGAGAGGAAGGAGCCAGGTCTCACATCTTTATTGCTCCAATGTGTGCAGAATCAACTCAATTCTCTGGCAATTTCCCTTCTCCCCACCTCCTTGTGGAATGAAGATGCTCAGAGAAGTGGAAGCAGTAGACAAAAGGCTGCAGGTTCTCTGGACTTTCCCCTGCAAGCTCTCCTTCCACATTCCAGACCCTCTAACAAATACAGAGGGGAGGGAAGGGCCTTTGGGGTCCAGCTTGTAAACCTTCCCTCTGCGCTGAGTCACCAGGAAGTAGACAAAGAAGCAGCTGCTGCGTGTCTCCTGCATGTCCTAGGAATGATGCGACTACGGTGGTGGGAAGAGGGGAAGGAAAAATGCAGTGCAAGACTGAGGACTTCTGGACACAATGATCCATTGGGAAGTAGACAAAGAAGCAGCTGCTGCGTGTCTCCTGCATGTCCTAGGAATGATGCGACTACAGTGGTGGGAAGAGGGGAAGGAAAAATGCAGTGCAAGACTGAGGACTTCTGGACACAATGATCCATTGTGCTTGTGCATTGGCTCTCAAGTGGATTTTTGTCTGCCCTTAGCTCCTCCCGGGTAGCAGGGAACGGTAACGCATCACACTTTGGGGGTTAGACTTATTTTTCCAACAGCTCCAGCTCTGTAGGGGCGCGCTGTCCTATAGGCTTTCTGCAATGATGGGAATGTTCTATTTCTGAGCTGTCTATGCAATGCCATATGTGGCTAATAAGCACTTCAATTGTGGCTAGTGCAACTGAGGAACTGGATTTTTCAATTTCATTTAATTTCAATTTTTAATTTAAATTGCCACATGTGGATAGTGCCTCTCATATTGGACACTGCAGTTCTAGAGTTTTGCTACTTGAAAGTGTGGTCTGATAACCAGCAATATTAGCATCACCTGAGGGCTTATTAGAAGTAAGCTCCACCCCAGACCTTTTGAATCAGATTCATTTTAACAAGATCCCCAGGTGATTCATATGCACATTAACATTTGAGAAGCATTTCTCCTGAGGACTGCCAAGAACAAAGGAGTGGAAGTATTAAAAAAAAAGAAAGAAAGAAAGAAAAAGAGAAAAAGCTGGAGGACAGGGAAAACAGCTATCACAAAGTCTCTGTACCTTTCACATAGGGTACCCTCAGCACTCATTTAGGGCATAGTAGTGCTTACTTTGGACACAATTCTAACAGTGTTGGCTGCAGTATTTTTTTTTGCAGCCTGCAGTAGATAGAAGCAGCTAGAGGCACACTAAGAGCATCGTTGCCACTTGTTAATCACCCCTGAGTGCCATATGAATGTAAAACTGCTGATTACCAGTGACATTTCGGAAGGCAGGGTCTGAAGCATCTCTCCAACACTGTACTAAATCTCTGCTAGAATTCTGCAAGCCAGGGCAGCATTCCAGGATTTCATTTTTAAATACATTTTAGTGTCTGGTATAATGAAACACATGCTACATACCGATGAAATTTAACGTTCAAGCAAAATAATAAAATGTTTTATTTACGGGCAATTTTACACCTCCCTGTAGGGAGGAGATAAGTTGGTGTGCAAGCCCTTCCCACTTCTCCTGGCTCTGATGTGAGGCCAGCTCGTCTCCCCTTGACACCACAGGGGAAATATGGGGGGAAAGGGAGGTGAGGAATGGGGGGTGCCTTTATACTTATTAGCCTGTGGTACTGTCTGGCTACAACAAGGGCTACTGTGAGGCTAATTCGAAGGCTGATGTTGCGCATCCTGCTCACAGCACCAATTGCCTAGCTCTTAATCCTGTTCGTGACACCAATTGTAAAGCTAGGCAACCACACTAGTTGTTGCGGCTCTTTTACCTGCCGGTAATCCTGCACCGACTGGGCCAATGGTTGAGCTCGGGCTGGGTCTGGAGCTCCCAGACCCCTCAAGCCCATTCACAGACTGGGTCACAAACCCTTCACATGCCAGGCTGGGTCACCAGACCCCCTCCACGCAGGTCTATGAGCTAGGTAACCGGCCACACAGTCCTTGGAAGCTGCAGGTCTGGAAAAACATGGCCATGCAGGGCTGGCACCCAAGGCAGAANTTTATACTTATTAGCCTGTGGTACTGTCTGGCTACAACAAGGGCTACTGTGAGGCTAATTCAAAGGCTGATGTTGCGCATCCTGCTCACAGCACCAATTGGCTAGCTCTTAATCCTGTTCGTGACACCAATTGTAAAGCTAGGCAACCACGCTAGTTGTGGCGGCTCTTTTACCGGCCGGTAATCCTGCACCGACTGGGCCAATGGTTGAGCTCGGGCTGGGTCTGGAGCTCCCAGACCTCTCAAGACCATTCATAGACTGGGTCACAAACCCTTCACATGCCAGGCTGGGTCACCAGACCCCCTCCACGCAGGTCTATGAGCTAGGTAACCGGCCACACGGTCCTTGGAAGCTGCAGGTCTGGAAAAACATGGCCATGCAGGGCTGGCACCCAAGGCAGAAAATCCAGCTAAAGCGGCGCCGCAGGGCAGAGGCACCTACTCCACCCACACACACAACGTTACTGAACCACCCCGAATGGGCTCCAAACAGGCTGCAAACAGGCTCCGAGGTGAGGGGAGCCTGACCAAATTGTTCCATTTTCCCAACAGGTACAATGCAGCCAGATGATGATTCTACTGAGTTTTGGGGTATGAGGACGGTTAAATAGGACTACCTTTCTGACCTTTGCCAAGTCTCAGATTAGTGTGGTGGAATTGATGGGGTGGGCTGCATTCAAGAACTTTCTTTTTTTAACATTTTTTTTTTAAAGATGACTGGTAAGGGGATCTTAACCCTTGACTTGGTGTTGTCAGC
>NW_007727170.1:214371-214837 GCF_000696425.1 Galeopterus variegatus | reverse complement strand
CACAAGTAATTTGGGGAACTGAAATGAGCTATAAGGAAGATAAAAGTGGTGGAGAGGACTGGCAGTGGTCAGAGAGGGCTTCTAAGAGGAAGTAACATTTGAGTTGAGTCCTCAGGTAGTGAGAAGGAGGCAGTCCCTGAAGGACTGGGGGAAGGGTATTCCAAAAAGGACCAGCAAGGGCCCAAGAGTATAAGTCACTGAAGTGCAGTGAAGTGGGGAGGGGGGTAGAGCGAGATGAGGTTGTGGAGTGGAGAGGAGGGTAGACCACGCAGGGCCATGGGAAGGTGGTGGGATTTTTTTGTAAGCAAAGTGGGAAACAACTGGAAGGCTTGTGTCTCAAGTAGAGGAGTGATATTGTCAAAGCTCACTCTGGGGCCGACCCCGTGGCTCACTCTGGAGAGATTGGCGCTCCCGCTGCGGGTTCGGATCCTATATAGGGATGGCCGGTGCACTCACTGGCTGAGCA
>NW_007727170.1:210468-213853 GCF_000696425.1 Galeopterus variegatus | reverse complement strand
CCGGGGCCTTGGTGTTATCAGCACCGCACTCTCCCGAGTGAGCCACGGGCCGGCCCAGGAGCAAGATTCTAAAGAGGCCCAGGTGAGGGCTGACCTTAGATGGGAGCAAGGACAGACAATTCATCTCATGTAGCAGGAGGGAAGGCAGGGTTGTAGGTTTAAATACAGGAGGATGGTGGGAGAGGTGGGATGCCAGAGTCATCAGTTACAGTGGCTGTGTGTGTGGAAGAGGGTACCAAAGATTCAAGAAGAAAGAATGTATAACATGGTCATTCTGGGGAGTGGAAAAGCAGACTTCCTAGGGCAGTGATAGGTTTGTCTGACAGCAGTGAGTGCCTGTTTGAGGTTTAGGGTCATAAAGTAGAAGTATAATAATTGGGGGTGGGATGTTGCTGAGAGAAAGAAGGTGGAATTACTTCCTTTCCAGTTGGGACCCTCCGCATTTGGAGGCCTGCCTTGATTCTTCTTTGGCTGAGAGGTCTTTCAGCTGTGGTCCTTTGGCTCCTTGGATGCTTCTTGGTGGTGAGGGGCTGTGAGGCAAAGAGATGGCATGCAGACACATGAATGGGACAGAACTTGGACTACCAGGCATTCAGAAGAGCAGCTGGTAGCAATGGACCAGCTAGCTCTTGGAAGAGCTACTGGTGATGGGACCATCAGATGAGTGTGTGGATATGGGAGTGTTGGCTTTGGATATCGGCATTGTGGGTTGGTGATGATGGCATGTGGGCAATGGGCTGTTGGCAATGGAATATTGATATTAGGTTGTTGGCATTGGGGTATTAAAGGGCCAAGGATTGCTGTGAATGTTCAGATCATGGGGCATCCCTGAGGGGCCCCAAGAAGGGCTGCCACTGTGAGACACAACCAAGATTGGGTAGTATAGGAGAAATCAGTCAGAATGAAGATTAGCCACATCTCTGGGAACAGAATAGATCAAGGGACTAGATGTGGGAATAGAGATTGACTGTAAGTGGCATGAGGGATCTTATTGGGGTGATAAAAATGTTCTAAAACTGGATTATGGTGATGACTGTACAACCCAATAAATCTGCTACAAATCATTGAATTGCACGCTCAAAGTGGATACATTTTATAATATGTAAATTATACATCAATAAAGTTGGGGGAAAAAAGAATGACAGCATCACCCCTAGCACACAGTAGGCCCTCCTATAAATAATTATTGAATGAATGAACAATTTCTGTGCCAACAAGAGAGATGCCAAAAAGCTGGCCACATTTTTTTTACAATGAGCACGTATTACTCTTGCATTCAGAAGAAAACAGATATTTAAAGTGGTCATGGCCCTTGGAGTTCTGCCTCAGTGCTCTGTCTCTCTCACACGGCCTTCCTGGGCTGTGTCCTTCACACCTGTGCCCTCCAGGCTCACCTGGCTGCCGTCAGCTCCACAGAACTCAACTCCCCCTGCTCCTTTCCAGGCCCAGGTAGCCAGCTGCCTGCTGCTCCCCTCTTCCTGAGCTTCCATTTTCCCAAGCACTGTGTTCTAAACAACCAGCTCCTCTTCCTCTTCCCCACGTCGGTGACTAGCCCCACCATCCACACAGCGCCTCAGTTAGCATCCTGGAGGCCTCCTGTCCCCACCCCCTCGCAACACACACACATATCTAACCCACCTCCAAACCCGGCCTTCCCCCTCACACTATCCCTCCTCCCTTCCCCACTGCCACCCCTTGGTCTGGGCACCCACTGTCTCATCCTGTTTCCCCTGTGTCAGCCTCAGCTGCCTCTGCCTCTATTCCTGCTTCAGCCAACCCCTCCTCCACACTTCAGCCACAGTGACTGTCCTCCAGTGTAAATACGGTCACCCGACACTCCTTAAATCTCTCTGATCCTCATAGTCTGCAGGGTAGAGTCCAAATTCCACAGCATGGGCCTTTCAAAGTTCTCCACCCACCTCTCTATTTACCACTCTCCAGATCCTCCAGTGCACGGGACACCTACAGCCTTTGTGTCTGCTGTTACCTCTGCCTGGAACGCCCTTTCCCTCTTTTGCTGGAGAACTTCCCATTCTTCAGGGGCTCAGTTCCATGAAGCCTTCCCTGACCCATCCTAGCAGAGACGTGGTTCTCTCTCCCATATTCCTACACCACTGTGTACCCTCATGTATGTAGCCTGACTCCCACCCAGCTGTGTGCCCCCTCGGAGGCAGCCTCAGCACCTTGCACTGGGCCTGGCACAGAGCTGAGAGCTCATTTCCTGAGAACCTGCACTAGGTGCCCATGGCAAGGCCTGCCCACTGGCTCTGAAGAAGAGGTGGGACCTGGGAGGCAGCCTTGGCTAGACCCTTGTTCTCCTCTGTGTCCCATTGCCTAGCACAGGGTCTGGCAGTAGTGAGGGCTCAATAAACACTGGTTGAGGGGGGCAGAGATGTGCAGGCATGGATAAAACGAATGCTGTGGCTGGAAAGGCCCAGGGGTGGTCTGGCCAACCCATACCACTCACCCCTGCCCCAACATATCACAAAGGGGGAGGTTGAATCCCCCAAGAGGCAGGGACTTGCCCAAGGAAACAGTGGCTTCCTCTCTCCACAAAAACTAAAACCCAGGTGTCCTCCTTTCTGTCTGCGATTGCTTCCTCTCCAAAATCTACAAAGATAAAGAAAGCTTCCAGAAGCAGGTGGGCTTATTGCTAACATCCCCCGTGCCCATGCCTGAATACCTACTGTGTGCCAGGCTTGGTGTTGGGTTCTTTCAGGCATAAACTTACATAATCCCACATAGACCTGAGAAGAAAGGCTCCACTATTACCCCCATTGTATAGCTGATTAATTGGAGACTCAGGTTGCTGAAGTTACATGGCAGGAAAGTGCTAGAGATGGGATTTGAACCCCGGTTTATCTGACACCAAGACTGGTATGCTCAGACACCACACCCTGCACCAGGGTGGTTTGGAAAGGAGGGTCTGAGGGATGGGGCTAGCAGAGAAGGGTGTCCTACATAAGGGATGAGGCCCGAAAGGGTGATGGACATTCAAGAACCTGGCCCTGGCCCCTGCCCCCAGGGGGGCAGAGTTAGGAGCAGGCAGTACCTTGAAGCCAGGAAGAGGCCTCCCTTCCCAAACACCCTATTGTGACGTGGTGCAGGCCCTTCTCCACGTCTGCCTCTGTTGGCCTCAAAACTGGGGGTGAATTTCCAAGAGGCTGAACCTGAAAAAGGGCTCCCACTTGGGTGAGGCTGTTATCAAACTCATCTCCTGGCTGAGGCTCCCCAAAACTTGATACCAAGCATGCATGTCCAGCTGCCTGCCCCCAGACAGAAATAAGCCACCCAAAAGTCAAATGTTGGTGGAGGGCCGAGCCCGTGGCACACTCGGGAGAGTGCGGAGCTGGGAGTGCAGCAGCGCTCCCGCCGCGGGTTCGGA
>NW_007727170.1:208175-209597 GCF_000696425.1 Galeopterus variegatus | reverse complement strand
GTGAGCAGTGGGGGCTTCGTGCGAGGTCTCAGGTGTGAAGTTTCGCCAGGGCTCCGTCTGGTTTCTGCTCTTGTCCTCGCTGTTATCTCAGGGTCTTGCTGGACAGTGTGTGCCTCATTGCAAGTCTGCAGCTTCAGCCTAGCTGGAAAACAACCTTACATTCATGTACATCATGTCGTCTTGCCCATAACCAAGGTTCAAAATATCAAATAACAATGGGAAAAGAGGGAACTCAGAAATGCACACTAAGAAGAAAAACTGTGTTCTTTTAAAATCTTTTAGAGCCTCTGTGGTTTTAGGTCCCAACATGGCTTCAGTCCTGCTCACTCCAACAAGGGAAAGACAGAAATCAAATGAGGAGTCAGCTCACACCCAGAGCTGCCCCTCCCCCAGACCGACATGTTCGAAACCCTTGTCGTGGGGCATGGGGGCTCTTCCCTCCACGCCCTGTACTCCCATCCAATACTTTCTCCACAAGCTGAACATGCCCACCTCTGTCCTCAAACCAGCAGTGGTTGGTTTCCAATTGCATAAAGTCCAGATCCCTTCATCTGGCATTCACACTACTCTGTGATCCCATCTTTGACCATTTGTCCTACCTTATCTCTCTCACTGACCTACTAAACAAGCACTTTGCATAATCAGGTCATTCTGCTCCCGTTCTTCTAACCGTGCTTGCTGCTCTCCTGCCTCTGAGCCTTTGTGCACACTGTTCCCTCTGCCTGAAATGCTTTCCATTCCCATCTTCTGTAGAAATCTTACCATCCTCTGAAGCTCGGCTCCACTGGCAACTCCTCCTTCCATAGATCTTTCCTCCATCTCTCGAACCAGAAGAGCTATTTTCCTCAGTTAAGTCCCAGGGCATTTCACTTTGTACAGAACTTCTTAAGGCCCTTAACTTGTGCCCCATGTGTGGATTACCGTGTATGTGCCCTTTTCCCTTTGGAAACGCTGGTGTGGGAGCAGCAACACTGTCCTATTCATCTCCCAAACTAGGATTTTAAATGCTAAAAACAGTAATATAGTTGGAATTCAAAGAGTGGGAGAGTTAGGAGGGAGAATTTAGAGGCAGCCCTGGATGATCTGGCTGCCTGTGGGTGGTCCACAAAGCTAGGGTGGACATCTCCCCACCACATAGCCGGGTCACAGTCACCTCTCTTCAATAGCAGACAGTCTACCCTTTGGATGCAGCTTCTTTTAATGTTGTATCAAGCTGTTAAAAAGAAAAAAGTACCTATTATTGTTTTTTAAAAATTATCCCCATATATAGTAAGAGAAACTAGTTAAGATTATTGCAGTTATGCCTCCATTACATAATTATAGTTGAAAGGCTCCATAAAAGCCCATTAGAGAACAGACAGAAGATTCACTTCCCTCCCTCCAACTTAATGTAGCCTGGGTTTGCAAGGGCAAGTGGGGACA